>NC_137008.1:55582174-55767174 GCF_032717465.1 Coenobita brevimanus
TGTAACTCAGCCCAGTTTTACTGAGCGCTTTATTCACAGTCCTCAAACATTTTTGCTTTTCTTTTCCTTAGCCTGGATCCCTTAGCATTATGCATTAGTGGAAAAGAGGGTTAGGATGACAACAGTATTCGTGACATGATGATGTGTGTTTATATAGCGTTGTGTGTGCATGCTTGTAAATATATCCTGTGTTTAAGTACGGTATATGTTTTTCCTTGTGCCTTTACTTAGGTATACAATCCATAAAACTGTAACGGTAATCACTACAAGGACGCGCGCGCGCGCGCGCGCACACACACACACACACACACACACACACACACACACACACACACACACACACACACACACACACACACACACACACACACACACACACACACACACACACACACACACATACATACATACACACACGTACACACACACACGTACACACACACACACACACACACACAGGCATCTATCTGTTGCAATAATGTCAACAAACTAACAAGCTTAATAGAAAAAGAGAGTAAGAACAATGAAAAAAAGTACCTGAACAACACGGCACCACGCTCGCCCCCACCATAACGCTCCAAACAAGTACACATTGAGACTCAGCCACAAATAGATTTTCATATATGTGCGGTAACTCACACGTGATTTATATACTGCTGGTCACAGTGACGTTGTTAGTGTGTGGACTGCTGGGCTGGAGAATGGAGTGGAGTGAAATGAGCGAGGTGAGGAGAGGAGAGGAGAGGAGTAGAGTGGAATGGGAGGGGAGAGGAGAGGAGGGGAGGGGAAGGGAGGAGTAAAGAAGAGGGGAAACAAGTGGAGAAGTAGAGCAGTTAGAGTACTGTAGAGGTGAATTGAGAAAAGCAGAACAGAGGAAAGAAAACGAAAGGAAAGGAAAAGAAAAGAAAAGAAAGGAAAGGAAAGGAATGGAAAGGAAAGAAAAGGAAAAGAAAGGACAGGAAAGGAGCGGAGAGGAGAGGAGAGAAATACAGGAGAGTCGAGTAAAATAGGGTAGGGTAGGTAGGGTAGTGCAGAAAGAAGTGGAGAGGAGAGGAGTAAGGTAGGGTAAAGAAGAGGAGAAGCATCGTAATAACCCTTACCTTAGTTTACCAACAGATGCTGAACACTTTAATATATTATGGTCTCTCGCAAATCTCTGTCTATTCGGTCGATCATTTGCCAGACGCCTAATCCCACGGTTCACCGTAAGAGCTAGAAGCACTCATCGCGTCCTTCCGTACCACTGGCTCCTCTCTCACTGCTGGGAGATGCTTCACATCTCTGATGCGTGCGGAGATGCTTCACATCTCTGATCCGTGCGAAACGAACCAGTCGCACTTCGAAACTGTTTCACCTGGCTCCTGGCTTTCTAGTGTATGACTGGATGAACCTATGAATCAGATATTGAAGAAGGAAATAAGACTTACAGTCATATCCCTAAATGGCCACGGACTGCGATGCTTGAACTTGAGATTACTTTTATTCTTTCTATCCACTGACAATTACATTCATTAGCGAGAGATGCCTTAATCGGTAAAAGAATCTACATTAATCCCTATGCCTGTTCACGGACATGGTAAAGCTTAATAAATTTGGCTTGCTGCTATCGACTTTATTCACCTGAGAGCGATCCCACACGACAGAAATAGTAACCTTTCAGTCCCATGACACTCCTAACCCATTCTAGCTACATCCAGATGATTTTATTCGGGCGTGGGAGAGACTTATAGAACTAGGGATGTAAGACGTAGCTTTCACCGACTCCCTCAGTACAGGAAGTCTCCTCTCGGATGTGTTATATTGTCAGGGGCTGGCAAGTTTAAACGACTAGAAGATGACAGGTGCTTCAAGGGGTTCATCTCGAAACACTAAAACGAGCTCCAGGTACGAGGCTTACAGAACACCGATACGCACCAGAAAATCTCACATTTAGTTTGATCGATGAATTAAATTATATAAGTTTGTGAACAAATTATTATTATTATTATTATTATTATTATTATTATTATTATTATTACTATTATCACCATTATTATTATTATTATTACTGTTATCATCACCATTATTATTATTATTACTGTTATCATCATCATTATTATTATTATTATTATTATTATCATCATTATTATTATTATTTAATGCACCGTTATGAATGTAAGTTTAATTAAAGCGTACTTTTTTTTTATGCGAGGAAGAAGGAACCAAAGGCCATGAGCCCGCAAAACAGTTCCCTCCAAGAGAAAAACAAAATACAATAGAGAGCCAAATTCAAGATCCGATCATTTCGAGATGCCTGGACACACTGCGTTTGAAAGACTGGAGATCATAGGCAGCAGGAAATACAGACAGAGCGAGACAGTTCCAGAGTTGACCTGTTGCATAAATGAAAGACTGGGAGTAACGGTTAACTCTTGCATTAGAGAGTTGGACAGAAAAGGGATGAGAGTTTGCTGCTAGACGGGTGCTACGCGCCCGTCGTAGAGGTGAAGGGATGCAAGCAGACAGTTCAGAATTTGCGCGAATATATTTTTGAGTCAGAAAAAATAATTATCTACTTTTACAAGCAACTCATTTTTCTTCTACTACGCTTCTTTAAATGTTTGTTTAATGACAGCGTATTCATTCCACAAAAGCGTGAAATACGTTTTTGAGTTTGTCTAGTAAATTGTGCTGTGTAAATGAGACTGGCAACACACACACACACACACACACACACACACACACACACACACACACACACACAAGGGCGATCATGAGGCTCACTGGCCAGAGGAAGTACGAACAGAACACATCTACTTTGCTTTTTTATTATTTATTTCTATTTCTCTGACTACATTTTTTTTTTCGACGACGCCATCACGTATGGTGTCTTTCTAACAGGCTCAGTATACCCTAGAAGAGTCGAGTATAAGACAGAGTATACAGTAAAGAAGTTCAGGGCAGGATAAACAATAAGTAGGGTAAACAATGGCGAAATGTTTAGCTGGATAACTAATAACCAAGTATAGTCGAGTATAAGGTAGGGTATACAATGAAGGAGTATCAGGCACGATAAACAAAGAACAAGTATGAAGCGATATAAAGGTAGATTATGCAAGTGAAGAGTGTATAGGTGTTTTTCTAATGGGCAGGGTCTACGAGAAACGAGTTCAGAAGTCTACCCAACGAGTCAGGTATACAACATAAGAGAACAGGTGTATTTTTACGTGCTAGGTATACGACAGATGAGTGTAGGTGTATTTCTCTCAGTCCGGGTATATTGGTACAATGCTCCACTATAAAGAAATACATAAACTGACATCTTTAGCCTTTCACCTCTACAGTGGTTCGTAGGATTCACTTCAGTTCCTAATATCCTGACCTCTGGAAACGTGAAAACGGGTCTCATTAACGTAAAAACCCTTGAGCACAAGTTTTTCCTTTTTTGATGCTTGTCACCGGAAGACGATTGTTTTTTTGTGCTCATCTTAGGGAATATCTCTGGTTGATAAGGTCAGGAAAACACTCAGTTAACCCATGAACAGTGACCTAATAAGGGAAATATGTATGAAACTAATAAGTACCCATTGTTCGTCATATATTAAGCCGCTATTTTACATTCTAATAAAAAAAAAACACACTCAGTTTTGTAGGATGAGCCCAGACAGAATATTTCACAAGAATCAGTTTCGTTTTTTGCAAGATGAACAAAGGACAAACTAACTCGTAAAACTGAATTTCGTTTTGTGTATCCTATGCTAATATGAAATCAGCTTTAAGTAAATATATATTGCTGGATATAAAAAAACTAATTAATATTAGTAACATATAAAGTATTTCAATATCAGCCGTGGGTGAGCCATGTCAACATGAGCATAGTTTAACGACAGCATTTTTTAATGGACAAAATGTATTACTTTTTCACCAGGCGATCGCGTTATATTTTCAGGCTGTTTGACATGTTCCCGCACACACCCACACACCCACACACAGAAGGCTGTCTATTTTGCTTCCGCCGTCTACACATTTGGTAAATATTCAACACGGAACGTTCAGATGCAACTTATCTAATTTCTGACGTGCTGGAGAAATTTTCGCAGATGTGGTTCCTGCTCATTTAGGCTACTCTCTCTCTCTCTCCCTCTCTGGTGACAACTGTAGTATATAACAAGATACGTGAATAAAGATATACCCAAGGAAGAATAAGTATATCCATACACACAGCAGGTGTACAGTAAATGATCCATGTCGGGTTGAAACTGTTATGTCTTTTAAATAAATTACTTTTCCAAGAATAGCTTCTGTATGGACAACTCATGGCGCTGTAAAGTTAAGGGGCAAGAGATTCTCACCTTTCATAGCATCATATTTGCGATTTTTATAGGATCGCTAAAGGGAGCAAATGTTTCTATGATACTCCCTCCTATGACTACCTTGCTGTTTACAAAGGCATTATCTGCACCGTAAAACAAATGTAAACACTGAAGTACGATGTATCAAAAGTCGAATGGATGTACAAGGAAGTAATATTTTTCATTTTACTGAGGAAACATGAATAAAATATCATACAAAGAGAGTTTTCTAAAGTCATCAAACCTTTCCTAAATTCTTTCGCTCCGAGGAAACATATTTTCCGCTATTCTTGCGATCACTGAACGATTATGTTCAGATTTGTGGAGGTGTCTGGCACTGAAGGGGTTAATGAATACTGTAAAAAAAAAAAAAAAAAAAAAAAAAATCCGGTTGGAAGACTCTAACCTAAGATGAATAAAATCGTCTGGTAGTTGCAAGAACAAATACATAAAATCGCCCATGGACTGAAAGGATTAACTAAACAAATCGACGGATATGTGGGCTTGATGCAGTGTGAGCCAGTCTACCCTTCCCGGGATTATAGGGTGGGACAAGGGCGGGTCACTGTGTATTCCCTGTGTAGTAGTGTTGGTGTGGTGTGCATAGTAAGTAAACCTTGTTGGATTCAGGCTGATTGATTACGCGGATAATTACATAGGTAGATAAGGATACATACTGAAAAGTCAATGTATACAGTAGACAGACACAAACTTACACATAAATACATTATATAGAAAATATAGACACATAGGTAGATAGATAGATAGACAGACATAAATAGACAGCAAGAGGGGCAACAACACAGATTCTTTTCATACAACTAACCCCGTACATACATTTTGTAATCATCGTAAGAAAATACCAAATGCATTAACTTAAACAATTTGCATATTACTATAAAATTATCTGGCCTCATTGCACTCATATTACATGATGATACAGATACAGAATATAGTCCAGTCGAGATAGTTGAATTATGTTACACCCTTCGACTGCTATTTCTCTCGCTCGTACAAAATTGTCAGATGTAAGACTAAATAAATTATAAAAGTGTAAAGATGGGAAAAGGGTTTATTCAAGTATTTGCTAACCCTCTCACTCCGAAGATATATTCTGTTTTACTTTTGCTGCATTAAGACGATTTTATTCAGCTTGGAGGAGACCTTTGATACTGCAGGAGTTACATGCATCCTTCATTAACCCTTTCATTTACAGAGATGCTCCCAGAGTTAAATGAAATCAAAGACATCACCCGGACTGAAGGCGTTCACCCCATAATGACGAATACTCTCAGATGAACAAAATTGTCTGCTGTGAACCCGTATGAGAGACCTTAAACGCCTCCGTGGCATCTGAATGGCCAAGCTCTGTTATCATAGGATCTCTCTGGAGTTAGGTGTGCGGGGAATGACAGATACATCATTTTTCTCTTACTCATTTACAGATATTTTTCATTACGTAGAGGATACCTCTGTTGGCTGTGCATCTCAGTGACGGTTCTTAGTCCACGTTTAGAATCATTAATGGAAAACTGATAAGAACAACCGTATTTCCATTGCTTTGAAGTCAGTAGCGATCTCTCTAAATCCCGTCCATCAACATTAATTTTATTCTTGACACGACTTTATTAAACACTGGAGAGATTAATAATACCGAAGTTGTCTGAGGCATTGTCCATTACCTCCATCAGAAAGCCTTTATTTATTTTTTTTTTTTTTCACTGGTAGACCATATGCAAGTTTAGATAGACCCCTCGTTGTGAAGGGAATGATATAAAACTCAAATAACTTCCCCATCTTAGAAGACTACTGACAAGAGGGGAAGTGGAGGACGAAGAAGAACCAAAGATAACTTGAGTAAGGAAATGGTGATGGGGATAAGGGTTGAGGTGGAAAAGGGGGGATAAACACGAGGAAATAATGGGAGGATGAGGAATGGTTGAAATTTGATAGTGTGATGTTACATTCAAAAAAATAATAAGTTGAGTAAATGAAGATAGGGAACAAAAGACGAAGAGAAACGGACAGAGGAAAGAAGCAGCTGAAACTAGGAAAAGATCAAAAAGTAAACAGAAGACGAAAAGAAAGGAACAGGGGAAAAGGGAAGCAGCTGAAACCAAGGAAATGATCAGAAAGTAAAGAAACAAAACACGAAAGGAAAGGAACAGAGGAAAGAAAAAGCAACTGAAATTAAGGAAAAGAACATAAAGGAAAGGAATCAAAGACGAAAAGGAAGGAACGGAAGAAAGGGGAAATAGCTAAACTAAGTAAAAAAGAAACGAATCAAGCGAAACGGTAAGAACGAACTCTGCCTCGACCCATCTCTTGACAGTGGGCGAAGGGTATTAAATATTTTACAAGGGATGGGAAGAATACAAATCACCACGGGAGTAAGTTTATTTACACTGTTTAATTCAGTTACATTTATACATTTATCTGTACACAGCGATTTAAGGAATAGATCTCATACTGAATACAAATATATATTAATATCTTATCTTTGGCTTTATACTTCTATTAAAGCTTTTATTTATACAGTAATTGGTTAACAGATAGCCTATACCTCGCCTAGTTTCTGTGGCAATATTGAAAAAAAAAAGAAGAAGCCTACACTAACCTAGATTTCACAATATTTTCTATATACGGCTAAGAAACAATTGCATTAACCTTTTTCATGTTCATTATTCACAAAGACATATTTTCCAGGACGGTGGATGCCTTCGCTAACTATGCATTCTTCATATACATATGGACGGGCGGTTGTGTTGTATGTTTTATAAATAATCTTAGAAACTATTCTTATGTGTGCTGATATGCACTTTTAGTTCCCAATTTTGATTCCATGGAAATTGCATTATGCAAAAATTTACACAAAAATTGTAAGGCAGCACTGCGTGCCAAAAAAATTCACAATGTACCCTGTCACGACGATATCGATGTGTCATGACAACACGAAATTAGTAATTTGTACACTAAAGAGAGAAAAGAAACAAAAGGGAAATAGTATGATATTCTTGGATAAAAAACACATTCAAGGCAAAATAACTGGCTGCTGGGAAAAACCATCACACCAGTTGCGTCTTCACAAAACAGTTACTTTCTATTGTGGTGCTGTTTTTCATTTCATTTATCATGAAAGCTGTCACTGAATGCAGAGTTGGTAAATTCTGCTCTAGCTCTGAATTAATCCACAGCAACAATTAAATTTTTAAGGGCTACATCCTTGACTGATAAGGACTGTATCTTGGCAAGCGTCCGGATTATTACAACATATTCAGCAAAGCCCAGTGGAAGATGCCTTGCATCCACAGGGTTCAGTGAGGGGAAGCGCCACGGATGTCACTATAAACCCCCTATGCTGCAGATATTTTGTCCGCTCCTTTTGTGTTGTCCACAAATCGAAGTCAGTCACTGAATGCATGTGTAATAATTTTTTCTCAGGAGTTTACTCTGCCTAGAGTAAATATGAAATTATGGATATGGTACAACCTGTGTAGTGTAGGTTTTCAGTGTCAACAAACTGAAAAAAATTACAGATTTGGAATTGTGGTATGAGTATCTCAATGATATTTGCAGTCACTCTTTGAATAACTTGCAGTGTACCGAAGCTGATGCAGGATATACAGCAAATTAAGCAGTTTTAAAGTCTTTGGTTAAACTCCTGGCCGTAAAAATATAAATGTGGACGAAACATACTGTCGATGACTGCAATACAAAAACTAATGCCTGAAAACGTAAGAATCTTTTACATTACATTAAACACAAGGATACAACATCTTACTTAACATTACCTTTCATATATTCAGAAAATAAATTAGAAAATTAAAGGCAGTTCTTACATAGCATAAAATGTGTTGTATATATATTTTTATGTATAATATTCACAAATATTACATAAGCCAACATATTCAGCTAGGTATTGCACTGTCAGCCATGTGTTGCAAAAGGCCCAGTTGTGAAGGAGGTTGAATTAGTTGCAATATATCATCTGAAATCATGAAATTATAGTCACGAGTCATAAGCCAGATGTGTGTCGATCGGTGGATGCTAAAATAATTCAGTTTACATAATTTTAATCGGCATCAACATAAAGTGGGACAGGGAAAAAAAAAAAAAAAAGGCAATAAATACTGACAGAAATAATAGTTGACAGAGCTGAGTTACCTGTAGGGGAAATAACTGCTCCATATATTTTTAAAACTTGACATTATGGCATGTATTTTCATACCATCATCAGATATTAACACCATAAATTAGTCTGCCTCTGGAAGTACTTGATAAGGAAGCACATCTGACTAATAAGCGACAGGGTCCATCTAATTAAAAGAAAGAAGCATGGCAACGAGGTAGATCTTCCAACTGGATTACAACATACAAGCACTCTTCTGTAGTGTACTCGATATATTAATCCTATGCAACTGTTAACTGGATGCTGATATGTGTTGATGGTGTGAGGTAACTGAGGATTCTTTAGCCTGTGAATGGATTTTGGACCAGTACAAATAGTGAAAGTCTGTATAATAGAACGACACAGTTAAGTAAAAATGGCAAAATAATTTTGATAAACTCCGTGGAACTGGCTGCGTTTTAGGTTTCTATAGTAATCGGTTCTTATTTTTTCTCCTTAAGAATGAAACCTTTGATAAATAATCTATATTCAATTTATACATATATGAACTCCATGTTAGGACGGAAAGGTACGCAAGAAATAAAGTAGCTTGAAGTTTTTATAGTTACTTTACCTATTTACACTTTTTACAGTAATAAGCCACGGGGTGAGGCTCCAACAGAACTTTACACTGCGGTCAAGTCTAATGAAGCATCGGAACACTGTCTCGCTCGAAGCCTTGGATAACACCCTGTACTTAACACAGCTGTTTAGGATTATCCAGCGTAATGACAGCCTGAGCTTCAAACTCTGTATGCTATGTACTGATAAACTTAACCCAGCATAGTACACAGTATGTTGGTGTTTGTTGCGTTGATGCCACCTCTTATATAAAATAGACTTGGTAACAGAAGATATTGTTGCAAACCAAATTTCTCTTTACTCTGAAGTCCCTTATGAAGAGAATATATCCTCACGTGGTCACTTGAGATTTCATTTTTATGTACAGTATAATACTGTATATAACAAGTATCATTACTCGAGCTGTGTTTTGTCCTTTGAAATACGGGCCAAACAGCTTTCGAAATTATGTACTGTATGTTCTGTTTCATAAATCACATATTCTTTTCTTGAATCTTATTTACTAGAGGAAACATAAAATGGTATTAACCTGCTCAGAATAATCATACATAACAAAGCGTATGACGAAACATCGATCAGTTCCTGTATTATCGAACCAATGAATAATGATATTTAATTTTGCTTCTGTATTATTACAAGCATGAGTTCGCCGACAATCCCCTGCCAGCAATGTGTTCTGCCTTTCATATTTCATTCCTCCCTGAACGTTAGAGTATATTTCTTTTTTTGTCATAGTCTTTCACTGTGAGCCACCAAATCAAAATATTTAATGAAACACCTTCCACGGCCACAACAGGCAGAGAAGTGTCTGAAATTTTTACCATGACACTACCAAAGCACTTGTTCCATACTGCCTGCTATGATCTCGGCAGTTCTTAGAATTCCTGGCTCCGCGGTCCCTTACCCCGCCTGGCACTTTATTTTCTTTGATAATACAGTATGGCGCTCAGCTTTTTTGCTGTGTGAATCTTGTTTTGAGTAATAACCCTTTTCACGACCACACAGACTGCAGACTACCACCTAAATATTGCACTCCACCTGGCCACTGCACACCACCATCTGACCACTACACGCTGCCACCCACCCACTGCACACCACCACAACACGATCATTACACATCACCACCCGACCACTGCGCACAATCTCCTGACCACTGCCTACCACAATTACCAAACCATTACACACCACCCGATCACTTCACACCACAACCAGACCAGTACACAACACCTGACCACAACACACACCCGACCAGTACACACCAATCAACCACAACACACACTCGACCATTATACACAACACCCGACCACTGCACAACACCACACGCCCATTCCACAGCACCCGACCACTACTCTCCCAGCTGTGTAGCAAAGTTGCCCTGTGCATGAGATACGCAGTCCATCATCTCTTTATTTTACGGATGAGAAACATGACATGGCGATGCCGTTCTCGGGGATTCTCGGTGATCAAGGAATGGGGGTGTGGGAACAAGGGGGAATGGGGGGGGGGGAGACAAGCTTGGCTCTCGTCCCAGGAGGATGGCCAAAGTCTCTCTCTTTCTCTCTCTCTCTCTTCGGTGTTTGTTCAGGGGATTGCTCTCTCAAACCCCTTTCCCACTTGGTGTCTTGGCCTATTTTTGTGGTCTGTCATTCTCTGTCAGTGGGCACGGTTTTCTGTCTAGGTCTGGCAGTGATCGGGCTCTTGTTCTTTTTATGGTTTCTGTTTCTCTGTGCATATTCTTTCTTGCTCTTTTTTTTTTTTTTTTCTTGTCTGGCACTCAGTTTAGTAAATTTCTTTTCCCTAAATTCTTTTTGAGATTGAACGTCTGTTTTCTCTGCCATAAGCCTTCTGCTTTTCTTCTAGTTTCTTTCTCAGTTTATGCTCTCTCTCTCTCTCTCTCTCTCTCTCTCTCTCTCTCATTGACCTTACTAACACCAGGCATTGATCAGGAGTACGTCGTCATCAGGATCATCTGTAAGAAGAGGAAGACCGTCAATGAAAAAATTAAAGCAAAAAATAGAGTAAACACATAAAGTAAAACACAATTAACGGAAATTATTAAAGTAAATCGGAAGAAGTTAATTGACACATGACAATAACTTCTGATAAAAGCTAAATTACAAGGAAATAAACAACGAAAAATGCAAGAAAATCATGAACTAAGCAGCAGGACAACAATCAAAAAGAGATTTAAAAAGACATATAAATGCGAGATATAAAGCAACAGACAGAAGAACGACTAAGTAAGCAGACACTGAAATAAATAAGTGCTGAAAACAGGTAAACGTGCTAGGAAGAAATACAAACATGCAAAAATACTACTACTACTACTACTACTACCATCACGACTACTGCTAGTACTATTACTATTACTACTACTACTACCACTGCTACTACTACTACTACTACTACTACCACCACTACCACTAGTACTATTACAACTACAACAACAACAACTACTACTACTGCTCTGATGATAATAATACTAATATCAAAGCCAACAAAGAACCTGAACTCGATTAGATGGCTTTCTTATACATATTCCTTAACGATTAATTTAGCATAATTCTCAATTTTCTCTTGTTACTTTTTATGCCTTTGCCTTTCTTATCACAACTAGATAATTTAATTCAGGTAAGAAGTAGATACAGCCTTCATTAACTCCTTCACTCCGAGAGGCGGATCCGAAGGTAAAGAGAATCAATCAGTAGTTGTAAGGATTAAATACAGAAGACGTCATCGAGGTGTAGGGGCTCACATCAACACACCTGGCATAAACTGCATACACATAGGTTGGCTTAAACAGGTAGGGAATGGAAGATGAGTATTTTTTTTTCTTTTTTTAATACGACCAACACAGACTACGATGTATTTATTTCACACACACACACACACACACACACACACACACACACACACACACACACACAAACGAGGTATTGCATAAAGGAGTTGTATGAAGCTAATCCCCTCACATAATGCGCTATGATCCACACTTGGGTTAACCACTTCACTCAGGTGGCTTCTTTTTCATTTATAATCTTGCATTCTTCCGGCAAGCTCTTTTAAAACCCACCTCTTGTGTTGATGGGGTTTATGAAGCTTATATATATTCCTCCATTACGAAAGCTATCTTCTAAGCTGAAAAAAGTCGTCTGGAAGTAAAAAAATAAACAAGAGTATGCCATCAAAGTGGTGAAGGAGTTACGTTTTCCCAGTGCAGTAAAGGTCTAGTCCACGCAAATACTGGTAAGGCCCCTCCCAGTCTCAGTTTTCCTCTCCTCATTCCCTCACTGAGACACGCCGACGGTCTTACCTCTTCCAGCGAGAGTGGGTTGCCCTTCATCTTGGTGTCTATGCTGTGGTACCGTTCTGCGGGGAAACAGTGTGGAAAATTAAACAGCAATCTAGCAATTCAGTCCAGGTATTTTATTCTCGTTAACTCCTGGCGATTCCATTCAAGAGAAACACTACGGGGACAAAGGGTTAATATCTCAGGGCTCTCTGCTATACAGGATATGAGCAGACATTGATACCTACCATAAGTGACAATTTTCGATAGTATCAAAGAATATATAATTTTTTGATGAATTACTTTGGCTTTTCCTAGTAAGCAATTTTTTCTTTCCCTTTGAAAACACCTATCAATCGGCCAAAGTCGACCCGGGCCATTCTACTGCAACATTTCTTATTATCAGACTTTAACCCAAATTCTCGACTCAAAAGAAAACGTCCTTTGTAGCGTTGACGAAGCACCTGATTCCCAGTTCACCTGCCGCTACCTCAAAAACTGAATTTTGTGCCTTGTATGTAAATGTTAGGCATTAGTATTCAGCTCAGAAACCAGTCTTCCTATGGTGGCCTCTTTGTTATATTCAGTGTTTTTTGAGAGAGAGAGAGAGAGAGAGAGAGAGAGAGAGAGAGAGAGAATCATCATCAAAACTAACCATGTGCCAGGTGTAGTCTAACAAGGGCCATCAGGAACGCCTCTGAAGTAAGCACACGATTCTTGGCAAACCTGAGCACCAAACACTCGAGCACCTTGTTGGACACCGTCACCCCCGCCTCCCACAGCGCTGGACGCAGATGGTACGAGGACGTCTTGCCGGAGTGCCCGCGGTCGAACTTGAGAAACGCCGTCTGTAGGTGGCAAGGGAGAGGTGTTCAGTGAGACATGGTACTAAAGAGGGACGCCTTCAAGTTGTGGCACCAGTAAGACCAGCTCCTCTTCCTGGTTATACAGAAATTCTTCTGCTCCCTCCCTATCCCCTGGAAGGAGGATGGTGGACTGAAGGAGGGTGCACCTAAGTCTGCATTCCTCTGGGTTCAGGTTTCATATGAACCTGGGACGAAAACAACAAAATCTGAATTATTATGAAAAGTGGAAGAAAAGCGATTTTGAAGGAATAAAGCCAAAGATTCATTAATGGAGGATAATAAAACAATAAGAATGAAACTAATATAAGTGGGCACAATATAGAAGAAATTCAATGAATAACAAGAAAACATTGTGTGCACACTTACTCAGGTATAAAACAGTCAAGAAAGACATTGATTTAGACCGAAGATAAACGAGAAAGGGGAAAGTAATGTATGTGAATATCGGAGCAGGAAAGTATTGTATGTGAATATTGGAGCAGAATTAATAACGGGGGGACGTAGTCATTTACACCAAAGAAAAACAATGGTGAACAATATATATAACGAGAACTAATAATAATAAAAAAGAAAAGTACATACCTAAAAAAAAATTATTAGGACCCTGGATCTCGATAGTTATGGAAATAACGAATTCCTCAACACAGGCGGATTTATTACACTGGTTACCCAAACTATGCACCATTTTTACTGTATCGTTTTATTTTTTTTAATGTATTTATCAACACTGACAAATACTAAAAATAATAAGCGAACTACCATGATTGGGTGGCCCACATAATTTCGAAGCTTTTTTTTTTTTTTTTATGTCAGGGTGCTCGCGGTCGAAATCTAAAAAGTCGTGTGTAGTGGTGACCTTGAGAGAGAGAGAGAGAGAGAGAGAGAGAGAGAGAGAGAGAGAGAGAGAGACAGAGAGAGAGACAGAGAATGTGTTGAAGGATACAGGATTATTAGTCCCAAGGAAAACTTTGAATATGCACGTTTAATTAGGTTAACAAAAAATCGTGAGAAGCCTATTTACTGAACTAGAACAAGAACGGTGAAGAAATATGAGGAACACAGTCATTCAAGCTTAAGGAAAATTATGATGAAGTTATGAATTCGGAGTGACGGAAGGGCAATGAAGAAAAAAAGAAGTGAAGACGGTATTATTAAATCGAGCTTTGAGAAAAATCACAAAGATGTCTACTCGTATATTATGAAAACTGAGATGAATAAGCAAAACAATGAGGGGCATTTATCCAGGATTAAGTAAAAAAATGAGGAAGAGTCATTATTAGGGAAGAAAGAAGAGAAATGAGGAAAAGCAAAGCAAGACACAGAAATTCATTCTTAAGAACGCTAATGAGGATTTCATTTATTTGAAAAGAAAATCAGTCAGAGAAGAAAACTATAAGGATTACATTCACGTAAGGGGATTTAAGAAAATGAAGAACACATTTACCGCCGATCCAAGAAATAGCAATAAAAAATAAATAATTAAATAAATAAATAAATAAATAAATAAACGCCAAAAGACTCCAGGCGGCACTGACTAACTTAAAGGTGTCATAAATTATGGACTCGTTTCTCTGACAAGTATCATAAATGACGGACTCATTTACCCCTTCTGTAAGATGACGTGTTTTTCATGTTAATCACACAACCACCACCAGATTTTCTACGATGCCTTTCTCTAATTCCAATTTAGAAGGAACTCATTAAAGACGTTAATAAATCGCGCAACTTGAATAATCTCTCCAGAGTTCAATACAGGTGTCTGGTGACAGGAGGAACAACATAATAAAGGACGCCCTTGGCATGCGCTAAAAAAAAAAAAAAAAAAAAAAAAAAAAAAACAAGAGATTTACAGAAGCACGATTATACCGCGACATCTCATATAAATCACGCTTACTTCTCGACATTTCACAAGCTGGGAATCTGTTGTAACCTGAGCTACGGAACAGGGACAGACGGTGAAGAGAAATACGGTTAAAGCTGGGTATATATCTGAACGCCTTTTATGGTCCGGCGTTGCGATTAATCAGGACTCTGTGGCCCCGGCTTGACACATGGTCTTTTTATCGTGTGGTAAAGGCCATTCATTCGCCTCCTTTTCCTCTGGAACATAACTTCCCATCAGTACGTTAACTTTTTATGAAAATGCAACTTAGTTTCCATACCTTTTCATTTATAATATAAAATTAATTTCGTATTCAGAGTGAGAGACAATAAAATATACATCATATATAGTAATAATAGTTCTAGCAGTAGTGGTTGCAACTTCAGGTTCATCCGACTGTGAACCCAATGGACTACAGGATGGGGTTACCTTTCTCCTACAGTCCACCATCCTCCTTTTGAAGCATAAGGAGGGAAATGAGGGACGTTTGTAAAATCAGGCAGCAGAGCCACCACCCTCTCACGCTTTTACTGGATGTCACGGGGGAAGGATAAAACAGTCAGTTCCACGGTACTTACTGCAAGGCGAAAAGATCCTAACATTTAAAGGTGGATGACCGCCTTACGCTCCCGGTAAAATTATGTGACCGAAAACCTCCCGCTGTCTTTTAGAAATTCGAACCCTCGCGTACCACATGACCAACTGGTATCTCATACCAACAGATCACTCGAGTTCCTTCACCTTAAACTGGCTGAGATTTTCGTCCTTTTGCAGCTTAATTCCCGTGCCTCAGTGGAAGAACATGACAATACTACAACTCTAAGTCTTTCCATAGATCTTTTCCTGACTAGCACCATACTCTAGTGCTAAAATCTTGCTACAGTTCAGCACTCAAAATGACACAATCGTAATTTTAAGTCTCGTTAAAAGTGAACAGAGTATAGGATATGTGAAACTGGTGCCTGACAACACTAAACCTCTACGATAGAGTGGTCAGCCGGCCATCACCCTGAGTATCAACACATTGGCCTCAAAAATTATCTTGCAGTTTTGTACCATCGTAACGCGAGGTGTATAATGGAAATCATTTGCATATAGATTTCCTATTAATGATGCACAAATGATCCTCCTTGCTAGCCACATATTGAAGATCTAATTGCCTTATCAGTCAGGCCCTAATGACCTTTGGTGAACCACATCATTAACCTTTTCACTACGATGACTTTTTTAATACTTATTTTTATTTATTCTTTTTTTTTTTGCTACTGTCACATTATTTTAGTCAGCTTAGGGGATACTTTTGGACCTGGAGGGGTTAGATGTAGTATTTCTTAACTTATGCACTACCAGAGGGCTTCCCTGAGCTGAATAAAACCCGGACGACATCAATACACCAGTGTTTTCATAGTGCAAGTGGTAAATGCATATCGTAAACATTATGTTATTTATCGGCCAAAATGTAATTGTTTTTCGTTAAATATATCCTAGGCGCCAACCTTTCACGAGTCATAAAGGAATTATCTGTCTCACAGCATATCGCAGGTGCTTGAGAGAGACTGATTTACGTTGCGGCACCGGAATAACCGAGCAGCCCCACTATCCATTTGAGTGTGTGTGTGTGTGTGTGTGTGTGTGTGTGTGTGTGTGTGTGTGTGTGTGTGTGTGTGTGTGTGTGTGTGTGTGTGTGTGTGTGTGTGTGTGTGTGTGTGTGTGTGTGTGTGTGTGTGTGTGTGTGTGTGTGTGTGTGTGTGTCCTACTCCGGGGAAAGGCTTCATAACCTGTTCCCGAGGGCCCAGTAGTCTTTCTATTTACCATACTCCTCCACATTTGTCCCTCAACCCACTCCTACCCCCGAACGGAGTATGGTGGACAGCAGGACAATGGCAAACTCAACCTACAGTCCATCAGATTCATGGTTAGAGGAGCCTGTGGTAACAACAACAAGAAGTACGTCAAACAATGAGGCATTTTACCACTCAAAGATGAAAAATTTACATGTCATGCACATTCTTTACATACGTGGACTGTCCAAATACGAAACTTAATTATTATCCGTCGTGAAGTTCAGGACAAAAAGTATAGCACTATCAATCGACAAGTAATTATCTGTTACCAAGCATATCACAAACACTGCAGCATTTAATAACTGAAAAACGTATAATTCGTCATGCATACCACTGACACATCTGTTGCTGTCGTTTCTTTCTTTCTTTCTTTCTTTTTTTTTTCTTTTTTTTTTTTTTGTTCCTCAGTCTGTCCGGCCAAGCAGATCCATCGACCACAAGCAAGCAGCAGCCTTCCTGTGGCAGACAGCGCCTCGCCAGGGTCGGAACGGGGTCCTTCCATATGGCGAGGTGCAGGAAAATTGAAGATACATTGCCCCTAAGAACGTGAAATATGTTCAGGAGACATGATGAGTAGCAGTCTCAGCCCAGACTTTGACTACTTGGTAAACGCGGTTGAATTCCTCGCCTGGAAGTGTTATGAAAGGCTAGCTACAGGGACTTGGTCCCACGGCATTCCCAACATAGTTACCTCCCTGGACGGTGGTAACTAACAACCTGCTACCTTTCTGGTGAGTTAACTAAAACTACACCTTGCCCAAGGGCGACCTGGGACAATACGGGCGTCCATCTTCTCTGGGTCGGATCCTTGCTCCAGCCGCATACTCCACTAACACACCAGTACTTTACCAGGTCAAAAGGTAACTATCTGTTGAGATATCATTAACTTTTCACTGCTGTGGACAAACTGATGCACTGTAATTTAATCATGCCAGCACCAGACGATTTTGTTCAGCTTTGAGAGTGTTAACTATTGCAATGAACTATGTCAACAGTATAACGCACCTAGATGGTAAATTCAGACAAATAACAGACTATTTTTGTTTTGCTACATGAAATCGTGGCAGTATTTACAACCATGAGCAAAAGCTCGCCGACAAACCTCTGCCAGCACTGCGATTTGCCTTCCATGCCCCAGACGCCAAAGAGTATCCTCCTTCTCATATTCTTTAGTTGTGTATCTCAAAGAGTCTCATACTCTTTTGTTGTGATCTTGAATGAGTCTCATATTCTACTGTTGTGTGCTTCATATCACTGTCACAAACGGCATGGAAACGTCGACGATCTTATCCTCACTGTGCGTTGTGCACGTACTGCAGTGGTCGTCTTCGCCACGCCTGGCATGGCATGGAAGCTATACTGTACACGCTGAAGATGTGCATTACAGGTCCTGAAAAAGTTGCCAATCTATCACGCACGGAAGCACCACTTACTGTGACTGGAGAAGTGATTCATACCCATCAAAATTGTTTCACGCAAAGGTCTAGAAATGGAAGGCTTTTGAAGTGTTGGATAATAAGTGCTTGTGGAAATCTGCGCCGCAGTGACTGTGTTTGTGATTAAATCTGTTTATGTCATCTAGATCATCTCAACAGGGTGCAAACATATAAGAACACACGAAAGGGCATATTAAACCATTTTCTGAAATGCTTACCCCTGGTGTGATTGAACCAAGGTCATGAGGTATGGTCAGAGTGCTTATTAACGCTATATAATTTAAAATAAAAAAAATATATAAGCGTGAAAATCGTAGCCAGGCGTCCCAACACAGCTCATATTTTACCCACTAGGACCTCGCAATATCACGAGGCCGGAATGAAGGTGAAGGAATGAAAGTGAAAAAGAGAGGTTGAAAGAGTGGCGGTGGGGGGAGGGGGTGGAAGGGGTGGTTGTGGAGGGTTGGCCTGGCACCTCTGCGTTATTGCTTCACCAGCGGACCACAGACTAATACTTTTCCTGGCCTGTATTAATGCCTTGGGTATGGACGGAATCTCATACGTCCCTCCTCCTTAAAGCACCGGAGGCGCGCGCACGCAGGTACGCAGTCAAAAAATGAAACAAAGCAAGAAAGCAAGTATGAGAGAGAGAGAGAGAGAGAGAGAGAGAGAGAGAGAGAGTCCAAGTAATCGCAACATTATCAGAAAGAGTTGAGTAAAAGATGAGGCAGAGAGTGTGCCCAGCATGAGAATCATTATCTGTGAATAATATTAATCGGATGAGTTCAGAATAAAATGCTTAATCCTAGCATGGAACAAGAATAAAAATAATCGTGACCTTAGCATGATCAACCTATCAGAATTGCAGCAAGAGTAGCAGCCCCGGGAGGTTCAACACAGCCACCCTCTCGCAAATATTGTAATGCTCAGTATGGTTAGAAAGATTCAAGACTACCCAAGTATGAAATGTGAATGAAAATAAACTCGTGCGTGATCCTAGCATGACCTACCCTCCAGAACTGCAGCATGAGTAGCAGGCCCGGGAGGTCCAGCACAGCCACTCTGCCGCTAATGTTGTAGTCTCGTAGCATGATTACGCTTTTCACCAGCTCCAGGCTAGGCTTCTCCACCAGGAACTCTGAAATTTTGTTGAGTTTTTATTACCTTGTTGCCTGTCTTAATTATTTTATGTAATTATAAGTTGAACTAATATTGATTTTAACTAGGATTTTTATAATTCAGGAAATGGTAAAAGTAGTTTATGGTAGATTTTTTACTGAGATGAGTATTATTTCAGGTAGGTTTTAACTGAGGTGGTCGTCAAATGAGATGGACTTAAACTGAGCGAAGTTTTAACTGCGATGGGGTTAAATCAAGGTGGGTTTTAACTATGACAAGTTTCAAGATAGGTAGCAAATGAGATAGGTTTCACCTGAGATAGGTTTTAGTGTAAGATGGCTTTTTAGTGAGATAAGATTTTCCTTAAACCTCCTTCGGTGTACTTTGATCAATGATTATTTGTGGCTCAAAGTTAAACATCTTTGATCTGGTCTCTTGCCCCGCAAAAATTGTCTTGTATTTAACCAAAAGGCCATATCCGCTTTTACTATCGTTTGTATTTCGTTATTTTTCTGTACTCCGCCGCCTAACATCATAGCTTGTGCAGCCAGCAATATTAACCAGAACAAAATGAAAATTAAATTTCTTGAGTTCAGTGATGTTTTTTCGTTTCTAAAGTTCTCGCATTTCGGAGGTTATGATTCATTTCTAATAAGTTTGAGGTAATAAACTACATTAACCTAACTCAGTTTTGGTTGGTTTCGTTTACCCACTTCATTCTTAAGTTACATTAATCTTCAGTCACAAACTAATTATTCAACCACCTCAGACCATAATAACCATTCCTGAGCAAAGGACAAAACATTTTGTGATTACGATAAAGCATTCAGGTGCAGCTTTGTCAAACACGCACCGTCCACTGTAATTCACTGATTGACCGTGACTGTACAATGTAAGGGACAGAACACTCACGTTTCCAGTGGGTCTTGAGGAACTTGTGGAAGAGATGTGGGTCCAGTTCCGGAGGGTACTTGTGTAGGAGTTTCTGTAGCATTGTGCGGCCTTCCCTCTGTTCACACCATCGACACCGGGAAAAAGAGAGATTACAGTTGTTACACAGTAATGGTGTGTGGGTGCTTGGTGGAGGGCGGTTTAGATTCTTGGGAAGGAATGATGATGACGTAATGAATTTTTTCAGTGGTTTTGAAATAATAAAATGTAGGAATATATGGGGTGGGAAGGATCAGTTTAAAAGGAAGGTATAGTGATGAGATGCGAAAGAGGATAATGTGTGGACAGAGAAGTGGCTTTGAATGGCAGGAAGGAATGAGTTTTTGTGACAGACATTTGAGATCTAACCAGGAGAGGTGTTTGGGAAGGGTGGATGAAAGTGGCGATAATGAACACTACTGAGATGTAACAGAGAATACTAGATGGATAGACTGAAGGAATATATGAGATACGAAGGCTTAGACTAGCGGGACAGAAGAGTGATGTGTATTTACAGAGTATGATGGAGGGATTCAGTAGACAAGTACAGTCGTGGTCATAAATGATCACCTATCCTCCGGTATCCCATGCCTCAGGCTGGCTCCTTTATGCACGGCAAGTTACATTGGTGTAAGAAGGACTGAGAAGGAGGGGATAGAGACAGAGGGAAAGGTAGGTAGGGGGACGAGTGATGGTGCTGGGGTGGAGTGCAGGAGAAGAGGGAGGGTAGGTAGAGCAGGGAGAATGAAATGCGAAGTTGGTGGTCACATTATTTGTCTATTTTGTTTCTTTAAGGGCATGATATAAAGGAGTTACTATCTCACAGATAATGCTGCATTGCACCTTGTATAGCGGCGTCAGATAAGCTTTAGATAGGTGCTGATATCAAGGGCTGGCTCGTGAAAGATGGCGGGATGGCGTAGGGATGGTCTTCAGTATGCAAAAATTACTCCGAGTATCAAATTAGTATATTCTTTTCTACATAAACAAGAGAAAATAAATGGATAAAGTGATTGGGCGAGTTTTTTGTTTATCAGAATTTTAAGTATCAATGGGGTACAGGATATTTTAAGTGGATGTTGACGTTTAAGATAGTGAGGGTTAAATAAATTTGGTGGGAGCTAAAATTTATAGTGTAAAATTCTGTTTAGTCAGAATCTGATAAAGTTAACTGAGCCTTAAAAACATCTAAAGTTATAAAATTCTGAGAACACAGGAAGGTTCCGTTAATCCACAAAACTTGATTAAGTGACAAAGAGCTTCTTGACTTTTTATATACTCTCTTAACTTTTTCCATTATATGACAAACATAACAGGTTTTAGTCAGGAAATATAATAACAGCATCAAGGCAAAACAGGGAAGTTAAGCAGGGCCTCTAAACTTTCTACGACTAGACAATAATAATAATAATAATAATAATAATAATAATAATTATAATAATAATAATAATCCATCCATCCATCTATCATCCAATCCTACACTGCCCCATGAGAAGCGTAGGAGCCCGGGGCTAGGCAGTTGGCCCCGACATTTAAGATGAGAGTGACCAGCCTCACACATCCCAGAGTGGCATTACATGAGCAATCAACCCCAACCACCCCTTGGATATAAATCTTCACCGGCTCAATCCGATTGGAACGCAATAATTACCCACTAAACCACCAGGCGCCAAAATTTGGTTACATGGTTACCACCCAGCGTAGTAAATGGTTTCCTGGTGTAAAGGAAACCATTTGGCTTGTCACTCAGTGTACAGTCACCCACAGGCAGAAGGAAGAGGAAAGAATGAAGGAAAGAAAGACAGAAGAGGGAGTGTAAAGTTACCCGTAGGCAGAAAGACAAGGAAAGAATGAAGGAAAGGAAGACAGAAGAGCATGGAAGGAAAGAAGGATGGAGGAGAGGAAAGGGCAGCCACCCGACAGCAGCACTACATCGAGTGAGTGGATGGTGAGCACCCCCACCTACCACAAAATAATAAAAATAATAATGGTAATGATAATAATAATAATAATAATAATAATAATAAAACAATAATAATCCCACCCCATGCAGTAAAAAAGAAAGGAAGCCATGATGACGATGACAAGAACAATGACGATGACGATGATGATCCAAGTATCCATCATCCAATCATGTACGGTAATGTCCCCGAAATCATGCGAGTAGTGGCCCGCTGCTAGGACTTTAGAATTCAGGGGCTGTATTCATAAGCTTTCTCAAGACCAAGTTGCCAATAAGATTCTTACTCTATACTTTTATCTTCATTTATACAGCCACCAAACACTTACTTCCTGACTAAACTGAATATTACAGTAAAATATTCGATAATGCGAAGTGATATCTGATAACGGTGAACTGCTGTGGACACTTGAATATCCTAGAAATTGGCTAAGGTCCTTTATTCATACGCCCAGACAGTTAAGGCAAGGATGACCTGGCACACGACCCTGAGTGGCATTATGTGAACAATATATCTCTACACTTTGCCGGGTTCTAACCGTTGTGAACCACGTTCGATTGGAACAACTTAGCTTACTAAACCACCAGGAGTTCAGTTCTTCGTTATATGGTTACAATTCGATGTAATAAATGGCTTCCTGTACAGAAAACAGTTCATTTGTTACTCAGTGCAGCAGTACACTGAATGAGTGAATGGTGGGCACTCCCAATTACCACATGGAGATAACAATGAAAACGGTGAAATTGAACATAGTGTAAGTCATCATCATCATCATCATCATCACTGTCAACATCATCAATCATCAATCACAATCACCATCATTATATTCATCATTATCAGTATCAATATCATCATCACCACTCTTTCCTCTTACTGACCAGCTTGAGGCCGTCGTCCAGCCTCTCGAGACTGATGGAGCGGAACACCATGTTGTCCTCGTTCACCTCCCTGCAAGGAAAGGACAAGGGTCAGTCACACGGAGGAACATAGGTGAAGAACAAGGGTTAGGTCACATCGAGGAACAGAAGTGAAGAACAAGGGTCAGGTCACACGGAACAACAAGGATTAAGAAAATGTGTCGGGTCACGCGGAAGAACGGAAATAAATAGAGGTTGGGTCACACGAAATAATAAGTAGGAATAACAATGTCAAATAGAAGAACAGGAAGGAAGAACACAGTGGGAGAACAAGTGGGTATAAAATTTAGCTGATTATAGTGGCGTCAACAGAAAGCAGTCGAAATAAAGAGAGAGAGAAAAAAAAGAAAGTGGGAGAACGAAGAATAGTTAAGAATTAATTAAAGGATAAAGTAGTGAGTAAGAAATATAAAGGGACAAGAATAATTAACCCCTTAAGAATGAGGATCTTCACAAAGTTGTATATTATTGTCTGAGAGGAAGAATGAACAGAATATGGAAGGAGTTATCGTATTTCAAGGTTTAATGGATAATTTTTAACACACACACACACACACACACACACACACACACACACACACACACACACACACACACACACACACACAGGCCAAAGCTTTTCTACTGATCTGCATAAAACAGTCTGTGGTTAGAAAGACAAAACATTACTCCCTAAAACATAAAATCAAATAAAATAAAAAAATAAACCACTACCCACTCACAGCCCTACAACTAAATCTAAACACAACAGCAAGAAAAACACAACAGTATCTTGTATGGGGGAGGTGGGAGGCCGATGTATGCGTGTATTTCCCCTCTAGATTGTTCAGTCACAGGCGGCATCCACTTAAGACCGTGGAATCCCCAGCTCAGGATGCAATGCCGGGCAACACCTGGAACGGGGGAAAGAAAGCAAGGCCGGGTGGATCGACAACATTAATCCGGGCGAGACGAGGCCAGTAGTGAGACGAGACCAGCTGCGAGTCCAGACCTGCCTGAGATACTACTCTCTCTCTCTCTCTCTCTGTTTTTCAGTGTTTTTTTCTTTCTCTCTGCCTTTCAAACCTTTTCTCTATTTCTCTGTCTGTCTGTGTGTCTGTGTCTGTCTGTCTATCTGTTTGTCTGTCTGTCTGTCTGTGTGTGTGTGTGTGTGTCTCTCTATCTCTCCAACCCCGGCAGAAGCGGGGAGACATGGAACTCCGGACTAATTATGGTCACACTACTGTAAAAAAAAAAAATAAAAAGAAGAAAGAAAAAAGGGGAAATGTGTGTGTTTGAGAGAGAGAGAGAGAGAGAGAGAGAGAGAGAGAGAGAGAGAGAGAGAGAGAGGATAAACGAACGAGGTGATTATTACAGTCCAGGTTGCTTTTGAATATTATACTTCTGCTACGGCAAAATGATTTTATTCTGTTCGGGAGAACTATATTTTAGTGAAGGATTTAATGAACGATATATCTAGCCTAATAATTTTGAATATCAATTAAAAAAGGGTCAAAATCGTTTGGATATGCGAATAATAACCTAAAAATGACGCCACTGGATGGAAGAAATAAAAAATAAATAAATAAACTGATAAAAATAAAAATAAAATATATTGTGGATGAAGATAGCATTCCGGGACCTCTGTACATAAATACTATTAACAATTAATTGAATTTCGGAATTATTTATATGTGCAGAAAACCTAATGAAAGGAGAGTGCGATATCAACCCAGGTTTCTCATTCTTCCTGCTTAAACAAGAGGAAATTAAGCACTTCACTAAGAATGTAGCAACTCTTGGCTACGAGAGGGAAATGACATGCCTATTTATATATTTATTTGTTTATATTTGTGTTATTATTATTATTATTATTATTATTATTACTACTATCATCATCATCATCATCATCATCATCATCATCATCATGAGTGTCAGGATCCTGGCCAGGTCAAGTCAATGTCAACGTCCAAGCCGTGTCGATGTTTCTGTAATTCACGATAAACACAGTTTCAGTATGTGCCATTTCAGCAGTTCACGGGGCCACAAGGGATGGTTCATGCCAAATCCAAATAAACATGACAAAAATTATATACCCAGCTTGAACAGAGCCTTTGCCAAAAATGCGTTCAGTCCCTACCAGATGTGTCAACTGTTAATAAACGTGAGCTTATGCCTTCCTGTCCAATGATTCACTCTCTCTCCTCTGGTTACCGTTTTCAAGGGATTTAACTAATACCTCAGGGGGTGAACAGATTAATGAGGGATATATCTAATCCCTCCATATGGAAAAGCTTCTCCTAAACTGGATACAATCACCTGTATTAATTATCTCTCTGTCTCCCTATAGCCAGATGCCATAATCCGGTAAGAGGTGGCAGTTTAGCTTCTTTGTTGTTTTACGGGGAGGGGCATTAATCCTCCGCCAACACAAATGGGTTGGTTATATGATTACCACCCTGCGTTGTAAACGGTTTCCTGGCTTACAGGAAATCATTAGACTATGTCATTCAGTTTAAAGCCCGCTGGAAAGGAGAGAGGAGTATTGAAAAGTAACAAGAAAGGTGGGAGAAATAGGAAGAGAGGAGGGCAGACACAGAAAAAGAGCGATAAAGGTGAAGGAAGTAAGCAGTAGGCAGCACTGCATCAAGTCAATGGATAATGGTCGCCACCACCTACCACCAGTCAAGTATTTCATCAAAGTAACATGACTTAATCTTACCAAAAGTGTACCCCAGTCCTACCCCTATAGTGCGTAACTCCCTTAATCCGGCAATGTATTTTTCGTTTTGTTGTTGCAACATTTAGACGATTTTTTCAGCTTTGGAAGGTCCTCTAGTAGATAATGTGGGTTTTAAAGGCTATATCGAACCTCTCGAGTTTGAACATTGTGTTAAATACTGATTAAAATCGTCGAAAAACTGCAAGAATAAGGTGAAGAGAATGGCACCGTACTAAAGAGGATAAAACACACCAGATGAACGGGAACTTACCCCATATCACAACACAGCTCAATACCCACCAAAGTACATCAGTTACTAATACGAGTAACTTTAATCCAAAAAAACGTGAAACCTAGTAACCTAAAAATTTGCCATATCAAACTTGAATCCAAGCCCTACTTCAGTTGTTCAACTCTGTCATTATTTTGTCTTATATTCGTGCTACATTTGGATGCTTTTAAAAATTTACAAGAGGCCTCTCCAAATTTAAGCCGAATCGTTTTATTACCAAGAGAAAAAAAAAAAAAAGCCGTGACCAGATTTAACAAGTCAATGACACTGCAGGCCTAATCATGGTCAAAAGAGAAAGACGTAAAATTTGAACAGTAGGTTATCATGACACACAGTCAGTGCCAAGTGAGCTAAGGGTCTCCTATGTATGAGCTCAAAACTCGCCTAATTCTATAAGCCGAAGCCATACACTGTGTGACCTCACACCCTACTAAGTTTGAGCTCAGATCTTCCAAGAATCAAGCTTAGTACGTATCAAATATATAAAGATGCAACATAACCATGATCTTAAACCCTGACAAACGTGAAACCTACCAAAAGAGAGCTAAGTACCCACCAAATATTACTCTGCTCGTCGGTGAGGATGCGAAGGAGGAACTTGGCGTCTGAGTTAGGATGCGCCGTGTGAGGAACCACCATGTAGTCCCCCGGGGGTAGGGTGAAGAAGGTGACTGTCTCCCGGGCCATGCTGTGCGACGTCACATCCATCGGCCGCTGGGGGTAAGGAGATATGATGTAGTGTCTTATCCGAAAGGGATTATTCTAGTTGCTTTAAGATGTTGCGAGAAATGATGGTGACAATCTCTCTCTCTCTCTCTCTCTCTCTCTCTGGTTGTCTGTCTCTATCTTTCCTTTTTGCTCTTAAAAATAATATAAAGCACAGTAAATTTAATCTAAACTAGTAAGTAATTAAATAAAAATCTATAATTCCTACACTCTACTTACATGCTCCGTGACGAAGGCCGTGGTGAGTCTGGTCATGTTGGGCGGAATCTCATACACCGCGAAGCCGATGGGGTGTAGGTGGTGTCTCTTCTTGGCGTCCTGCGCGGTGAGGGAGGTGTCGTACTGCTGCGTCACCGATACCACCACGTGACACTTGGACAGTCCCGCGCGAGGGATCTGCACGTGGAACTGGGGATTCATGGCGGTCGTGTCTGTGAAGGGAGATTTAAATGAAACTCCTGTACTTAACAAACCTCAGTCTACGAGTATGTTAATGATGCTACATTTGAGAAACTCCCCGACACTTGGACTTAGGGACATGTCGGAAATTAAATGCTATTATTCCACCAACACGGCGTTGAGAGGGTGTCAATCTGCTATTGGCACTGAACCAGTGATCATGCTGTATATTAACTCTCCTGATTTAACACAAGATATCTTCCTACCCTTCCCCCAAGGAAAGGGGTCACCTTTGTGGAATGCTTTTAAAAACACCTCCCACACTTGATAACTACAACAAAACATTAATGAGAATGCAGCCAACCGAGTGCATGAGGTGCAATGAAAATACGATACTTTGGAACAGCTGATCTAAATTATGTTTCAACGCTGAAGGAAACCGCATTCAAAACCTAGTGTTGCTGTGGATAAATTGTCATATTTGGAAGAAGGTATAAAATTTTACTTAAATCGGTGAATAATGAACAAAAATACTGACAAATTCTTTGGCTTCATTAGCGATCCACACTGTATAATATCTACCTATCTCTCTGTCTATTATATATATATATATATATATATATATATATATATATATATATATATATATATATATATATATATATATAAGAATACTTCTCTTCAGATCACAATGGAAACCCTGACAACTTTGAAAGTTGTAAGAAACAAATTTAATTTCTTCCAGGTCACCGCAGACATGAGAAGAGGAGAGGATTTTTAGGTTACCAAAGAAAACCCTTTTCCCCCGGGGAAAAAAAAAAAAAAAACTTAAAAGGCTAAAGGGTAAAATCTATTCTGGTCACCTCAGAAACACCGAGAAATTTAAAAAGTTCAATGGCTCTTTTCAAAAATTCGGGCAGCCTCCTAACATGAAGCAAACTGGAAAATATCACTCCCAATACGCGCACGTGTGTGTGTGTGTGTGTGTGTGTGTGCAAAGGGTGGGGGGGCGACGATGTTATCATAGCACTCTCGTCTGGGGAATCGAGGGAAACTGAGATACTCTTCAGTGGAACCCACGACAGGCACAAACCACATCCCCTGGGTACACAGGATAAAGAATATTATCCACCTATTCCCGGCTTGTTTTTTTTTTTTTTTTTTTTAATGTGTCCGACTCTGGGCAAAGGCTTCAGGGCTTATATTTCGGGGGCAGCAGCCTATCCCAAGGCCCAGTAGTCCTCCTACACCTCCACACGTCACCACTTCGGCGCTAACACCCGCCGTCCCTATTGAATACCTGTTAGGGCTGTCTCATACAGGACTGGTGTATTGGTATTAGCGGGGGTAATTTTACGACATGTTGGCGGGTCATCTGGTAGATCAGGAAAGTCTGCTTTTTTATGAAATTCAAATCCTTAAACTGTTCCCTGCCCCAGCCGGGATTCGAACCTGGGTTCATCAGGACTGCAGGCCGCCTCTCTACCGATTCAGCCACCGCCTCCCCATGGAATCAGGTCACGTATTCTACTGGCTTATTCTCCCTAATTCCATACGATTTTTTACCATGTTTTGGGAGAATTTCTGTATAGATGGGGTCAGTGAAAGCTACGCCTCATCACCCAGTTCGGAAAAAAGAAAAAAAAAAAAAAAAAAAAAAAAGCGCTTGTAGCGACATACGAATCATGGTACCGGTACCTTTACAGATTATCTCACTCATACATGCATCTGCGTTTCTTTCTTTCCATCTTTTTTTTTTTTTTGTCTCTTAAAACAAGCAGATGCCAATTTCATTATGAATCTGGTCTATATCAGTGTGCTATTTTAGAAAGAGCACAATGTTTCCCTTATACCGTCGAAGTAGTTGTAGTTCTACCCAATCTCCTAGTTAATAAAATGTGGTAATGTCAATAGCCAATATCAAATCATCATCATCATTATCATCATCATCGTTGTCCCGTTTCCCACTAGCATAAGTTGGGTTGCCATGATCCAGAAACAGAAAAACGAAATAATAAATATAAGCGAAGTTATCCTCAGAATACTCGGTGAAATAAACCCTACCTGCATTCACTAATTATTCAGGCCTTCGAATTCATACACGTTCATTCAACAGTTAAATGAGAAGTCAGTGGGAGGGAATGTCTTTGAACTCAACATGAAACTAGAAAATACAGACAGCACAAAGGATTAAGTGTTGGTCAATTTCACTTCTGCTTCGCCCACCCCTGCTATTAATCTTCTCACGGCCACAAGAGGGGTGAGAGAGATTATGCTGTTGGAAGAGGAAGACTATGTGGTGTGGAAGAAAAAGAGTGGAAGGGTCCAATGGGGAGAGGGACAAAAGAGGATGAAAACTGTCTAATTGTGAGAGGGGTAAGCACAGTGGAGATGCCTGAAAGCTGGGACATCCAACGTGATATCGGAAATGACGATGATGATGATGATGATGATGAATTCTGGGTGATGAAATATAGGGTATGAGAGAGAGAGAGAGAGAGAGAGAGAGAGAGAGAGAGAGAGAGAGAGAGAGAGAGAATATGATGATGAAACAGAAACAGCAACACATCCTTGTCAAAACAGAGACTGAAAGTGACCCCGAAAAACTTACAACCAAGAAAGGATGAGTAAGGGAGAGAGATGCATGGCGAACTGGTCATAAAGAGAAAAGGAAGACGAGAGAAACTGGAACATAAATCTGAAAACAGGGAATATAATAACAGGGAATAGTCGAAACCGTCCAACGAAAAACCAAGGAAGAAAAATCAATAAGGCTGACCATGGTAAAAAAAAAAAAAAAAAAAGACGAAAAAGATAACAGATAATCAAACAAATATCCACACAGAAAACGTAATAGGTACTAGACGTAGACCAAAACAAACTAAATAAAATCAACCAGTGTAATTAAAAAAAAAAAAAAAAAAAAGCGTTGTAATTCTCTCTCTCTCTCTCTCTCTCTCTCTCTCTCTCTCTCTCTCTCTCTCTCTCTCTCTCTCTCCATGGACGCTGAGGAAGAACTAACTAAATAAAGGAAAGTGGAAAGAGAAAAGGATGCACCAGAGGAATCAAGAGAGACTCTTACAAAAAGAAATAGAAAAAAGCACTGGTAGGTCCTGACAGCTTGAGAGAGAGAGAGAGAGAGAGAGAGAGAGAGAGAGAGAGAGAGAGAGAGAGAGAGAGAGAGAGAGAGAGAATGAACTGAGCAGATAAACAGAGAGAAAAGAGAGAAATGGAGACAGAGAAAGACTGACAAAACCGCACAACCATCTATGGACTGAAGGATAGATTTAACCATACATACACACATACATACATACGCACATGCCAGCACTCGAATGCAAAGGAGTACAAGGAAAATAAAACGTCGAAAGAACCACTGGCTCTTTCTATACTGCTTCCATCAAACTAAAGGGAAACAACAGAATAAACTTGATCGCGTCTCTACAAACCTACAAAATAAACCTACCCGTGTAATGAGGTCCCCCACCAGCGTTATATCCCCCTCTCCAGCGCCGTCTCGCCAGCACCGCCCTCCACGGCTTCTTGGAGTGCAGGGCCGGTTCGTTCATCCAGTCGTCAGGCCCCACGTGAACCAGGTCCAGGTGGCTGAAGTGACGTGCGAAATCGTCGAACGCCATCCTGGAGACGCAGATGGAGAGGTTTCAGCGTCTTCAATGCCATGACGTGTTTTTATCATTTTTATCAAGTTTTATTTTATTCTTGCTACAGCCCGGCTATATTATTCATCTTCATTTCCTTATAGTGAAGGATCAATGCCTCTGACTCGCCCTGCCACGGCCATAAATATGCCGGGGTAATGAAATACTGAAGTAATTACTGAAGTGGAGTTGGAGAAATAGAGTTACGGAAAGAAATGCTAAACTACTGACATACTGGAAATAATAATAATGGAATCCTTACCCAGACTAGCAGTGATAACATTCAAACTCAAGACCATATCAACATCCGATCATGAGTTCTCAGTTCACGTTCGTCCCCACTGTGTTACCATTTTAAGAGACAGCGAGGACAGTGTGGGGTTAGATTAGAGTAGGTTCTAGAAAGTTACGACAGGTTAAGGTCGAGCAGGTTAAGTCAGCAAGTTGTTTGTTAAGTTAGGTTAACGTACGATACGTTATGCAAAGTTAAAGTAGGTCAGGTTCTGTAAAATCACAGGTTAGGTTAGGCTGGGTTAGGATGGGCTTTCCTTAAGGTAAGGTAAGGTAAGGCTAAATTAAGCTGGAACTCCAGACTTGAGAGTTGCTTAATGTCTATTCTATTATTTCCTCTAGTAACTGAGAAATGCTTCTGCAAGAAAAAAGAGAGACATTAGAAGATCCTGCACTCTCCTTGGTCCTTTTTACCCAAACACATCTCATTACCGCCAAGAAAACTGAACTGATCGTAAGAATGTATGCAAAAGTTCAGAACCTACATTTTAATAACATCAGCGTTTCTCATCGGAATGTCTCTCTAAATTTAATTATGATCCAATATGTATACCTACAGTATATATTCAACGATTCTAACCAAAATTCAGGCTTGCCTTTATGGTACAATGCACAATAAAAAATAAAAAAAATACCTTGTACTCACCAGAACGGCGCATATGGAAATATCGCAACGCTCACCAATATTAACATGAAATAATTGTTCACACCCCAAAAAGGTCAGCAATACTGTCGAAACCACAAATTACTCTGGCTTTTACGATATAAACCCTATATTAAAAAAAAAAAAAAAGCATCTCGTTCTATACACCAGATTCTGTCGCTGGAACACCTGCATTAAAAAAAAAAAAAAAATCTTAATTCATCCATCCATCCATCATCCAATCCTATGGCGCTCCATGAGGAGCGTAGGAACCCCGGGCTAGGCAAGTTAGTCCTGAAATGTATGATGAGAATGACCAGCCTCACTCATCCCTGAGTGGCATTACGTGAGCAACAAACCCCAACCATCTCTTGGATATAAACCTACACAGGTTCAATCCGACTGGAGCACCTTAATTATCTACTAAACCACCAGGCACCATAGTTTTGTTATATGGTTACCACCCAGAGTAGTAAATGGTTTCCTGGTGTACAGGAAACCATATGGCCTGTCACTCAGTGCAGAGTCACCCATAGGCAGAAGGAAGAGGAAAGAAAGAAGGAAAAAAAAAAAGACAGAAAAGGAAGTATAAAGACACCCGTAGGCAGAAGAAAGAGGAAAGAAAATTCTTAATACCCACCAGAATTCACCGTCGTTCTTGACCCTGACTGAGAGGAGCGCCTTGTCACGTTCCGAGAGAGAGTCCCATTCCCACGACCGTTCACTCCAGGGGCCGTTCCATTCCCCTCTCCCCCACGGGTTCCGCAGCCTGATAGGAATGGAACGAAAGGGGTGATAAATGGAAGAACTAGGAAGGATTTTTGAAGAAGGGAAAGGAAAACACAGAGGACATGAAAAGAAAAAAAAGAAGAGGCGATTAAAAGAAAAAGAAAAACAATGATGTACAGTATATGTGCAGGCATCAGGCGTAAGTGTAAAAATGAAGTACGAGTGCAGAGATGAAACAGACGTGTATACATTAAGTTTCCTAGCACAAAGGAAATACACATTTTCATGAATTATACGTGCAAGAGTGAGATTTATGTGTAGGGATAAGGTATACGTGCGGTGGTGAGGGTACACGTGCAGGGACAATGTGCGCCAACAGAATACGTGGGCAGAACAAAGGCACTCAGGGAGAAATGCAGGATATGTGCAAAGGTGAAGTGCAACTATTTCTGCCACAGGCCTGCCAGTCAGTGTTGGCGATAATTAAAGCCGTGGATAACCTTGTCAGCAGCGCCTTTATTACACACCAGGCTGATTCTGCTCTTAATGACGGCAGGTGAGGGAGGGGTGGGGGTAGGCTAGGTGAGGTGGTCGCCTTTGTGAACCTTACCTTGGAAAATGTTTTACCCCTTCACTATGATGTACTTTTCAGATTTGTTCAGACTACCTCCAGGAGATTTTTTCAGTTCAGAAAATAATCATATTCAAAGGGCTACATTAAGGTTACATCTCTTCTCTCCAGCTCGAAGAATCTATCCTAAGCTGAATAAAATAGTCTGGAGAAGACAAGAATATAATTTTTAAAAATACATCCTGGGATTGAAGAGATTTACAAAACTAGATAGAAATTACTGTAGGTAACATTAAGTCAATGAGAACTGGTTACTCTACAGTACATCAGTAACAATAACAGATTAATTTTTTTAATTTCTGGAACTGCCCTAGGGTGAGAAAGGAAGCCCGGATGATGAATATGATGATAATGATGATGATAATGATGATGATGATGATGATGATTTTAATTATCTTTTTATACAATTTATATGTTTCTGGGAACTCGCACTTCATTCTCTTTCTCACAGTCATACTTAAAATAAAAAAATAATGGTATTCATGTTCAGAATGAATGGTCGCAATGACCTTTAATATTCGAATAAATAAATCTTTGGGTGTGCTGCACCACAATATCTGTCATGCAAATTCGAAAGAAAATGAGTCTAAAGTTTCCCAACCCATAACCTGAAGCTTGTGTTGAAACTTTCCCGTATTTTTTTTTTTTTTCACGAGAGGATCTCTTGAAAAATCATGAAAAAAATTACAATTCAAATAAAACATTGCCTTGTTTTCCACTTTTATCTCTGTGGTCCAGCTGTTCACCAAATCTTTGTCAGCGCACCTAAAAATGTGTGTATACTTTATCAACGTGCTATAGAACATATATGCATCTTTGTGTAGCTGAAAAAGAAGAAAACAACCGAAATCAAATAGCAAATCAACACCCATTAAAAAAAAAAAAATCTTTGTCTCGGTGAAAGCAATAAATAGATCATTACACTGAATATAGCAATACTGAATACAGTAATACAATATTCTTGACTTGCATTAAGTGCAAAAATCATCTTTAATCTAATGTTACTTAACCTCGTATTTCTAAAGCTGAGATCGCTAAGGGAGATACAAATACCGATATTTTAATTTGCGAAAACCATGACGAGCGTAAACCGTACTTTTTTTCTACCTCCCTGCTGGACGCATTCTGTAATGTTGCATGCAGGCTAATTACATCTTCGATCACAACTTAGGACCGTCAGAAAGTGGGGACTGCATATACCTCCGCTCCCTCAGTTGTAATAATATGGCCTTTTTTATGCCAGTGCCGTGAGAGAGGGAATCGTGAATATACAAAATCGCTAAAATAATTGCTGTTCAACAAATAAAAATCCTTTAACTAATTGCTTTGGCTATTCATCCTTTGCGTGCGTGTGTGTGTGTGTGTGTGTGTGTGTGTGTGTGTGTGAATGCTAACTTTTGGTGAACAGTAGCTGATAATAAACATGAATTCTGTCCCAATTAATAAGGCCGAATATTCCACACCCCTATCACAACAGAAAAACAATATAGCCTACTGTACTTCAACCAGAGACAATACTGTGGCTGAATCTAACATTGAATTCAAAGAGCTACAGCGAAAATACAGTCAGTAACCCAGCGTGGAAAAACAGAATTTTGATGAAGTTCATTTATTTCTGACGGCTTTATGCATTGTTTGGAAAGTAAAGAGAAACACTGCATTGGGAGGAAGCACGTCATCGTTTTAACTCTCTCTCTCTCTCTCTCTCTCTCTCTCTCACCTATTCTCTATCCAACTGTCTTCTCATCTCTATCTGTCTAACACTACATCATTCTTTCTTTCTTTCTTTCCCTCCTCTCTCTCACTCACTCTCCCTCCCTTCCCCCTTCAGCTTCTTCCCCCGGTCCTCTCTCTCTCTCTCTCTCTCTCTCTCTCTCTCTCTCTCTCTCTCTCTCTCACTAACACCTACTGTATTCCCACCCGTCCCCATCACGCTACCCACCTGACCAGCGGCGTCTCCCCCAGCTTGCTCCTGACCCTGGCCAGGCCCGTCACACTGTAGGCGTGCTGCGTCACCAGGCCGTTACGCAGCCGCAGGTTACGCTTGTTGTCCTTCTCCTACCGCAGCGGGGTAAAGGATATCAGGGAAAAATTAAAGCTCTCCACGATGGATGGGAATTACAAGATTTTACGATGAAATGCACAATACAGAAAATGACAAATTATGATTACCAGTACAATAAACACGATGTATCAAAAATTAGAGAAATTAGGATGACCGCCACGAAGTATCGAAAAAAAGATAAAATATGATGCAGCAATAAGATAAGCACTAATGGTAACACATATACCAGTTATTTGGACGACAAAAGAAAGCAAATTATGATGGGAATATATAAATTACAATATAACAAATAAAGTAAATAATAGCGCAAACCAATATGGTAAAATATTAAGGTGGCCACATACATAAAACTGTGATGGCAATTATGACAAACTATACTTACAACAACATACAAAATTGATCATAGCAAGAAACAGCATATTATGGAGGGAAGAAAAAAAGAAAGATACATTATTATCCCATTATTTTAACGTTATGACGGGAAAAAACAGAATTATGGAGAAAAATAAATCATGATGGCAACAAGCATGATAAATTACGTTATCAACAAATATGGCAATCTGTGATGGCAACAGTTAGTGATTTTTGACTGCAATTAATGACACACAATATCATGGCAAGCAATACGAAAATAAATGGCAACAACCATGACAAATCTTAGAGCAAGCAACAAGGACAATATAATGGCAAAGTGTAAGGATATATGATGGAAATTAATGAAAGAAAATATGATAGCTACAAATAAGAAGACAAATATGATGGCAAACAAATAAGGTAAATCATGATGGCAACATGAAAAATAATAATAATGTTCTCTTTTCCACTAACAAAGTACGAAGAAATGATTTCCTAGGAATTTACTTACCACCTCCTACAAAATATTTACTAGGAAATTAACTTTTCAATTTTGAGGAATCTCTGCTAACCTTTATAGTATCATCTGACAGTAGCAGGAACCATTAAAAAAAAAAAAAAATACTAACGAACTTAATGAAGACAGTTTCGAACCCCTTCATTACACAAGATCTCACATTAAGCAGAATAAATTAGCCTTGAAGCAGTTTAAACCAAAAAAAAAAGCGAAAAAAAAAAAAAGACATCATCATCCTGAAAGGTTCAAACAGAGACGAGAGTTCCCAGAAAAAACACTTTACCACGGCGGAGAAAATGGTTACCAAGAAAGAAAACGCAGGCACAATATTGCAGCGTGGGCCCAAGGAGCACCCTGAAGGGGAGACTGCGTAAAACTTATCTCGCCTGGCTAGCACAAGAGATACTCAGGTAAGATGAGAGAGCAACATCAAACACGGGGACCTGCAAACGACTCTGAGGCACTGCAGACAAGGGTGGGCAAAGGGAGACACGGGGAGAGAATAGGCAGGAGGAACGGGTAGGGAGGAGGAAAGAGTTGGTAGGAGGAATGAACAGGAAGGAGAAAAGAGTTGGTAGAAGGAATGAGAAGGAAGGAGGAAAGAGTAGGTAGGAGTAATGAGTAAGAGGGAGGAACGGGTATCTAGGAGGATAGGATAGGCAGCAGGAAAGGGTATGCATGAGAAAAGTATGTAATGAAGGAAAGAAGGGGAAGTTGGAAATTATAGGTAGGAGGCATGGAAAGGTACAAGGAGAAGCAAAGGTAGGAAGAAAGAAATAATAGGTAGGATGACAGCGTAACCAGGACTAAAGGGAAAGAAGGAAGGAGGGAAGAAAGGAGGCAAGGGTAGGCAACGGCAGGCAGGAAGCATGGTTTGGTAGGACACACAAACTTATTGAATATGGCGAGCAGTTAGGAAGCTGTTTCAGATAAGCAGAAGGGTATAGAATTAGAATGGGGATGACGGGAAAAAGGTAGGCAGAAGAAGGAGGCAAAAAGAAGGGCAGACAAGGCAGAAGGAATGTGTTGGCAGGAAATAAAGCTAGTAGGACCCACATGGAGAGTGGGAAGACTGGGTTAGGTAGGAGGCAAGTTTAGAAAACGAATGCCGGAAACAAGAGTAAGATAAGAGACAAGGAATGTACGCAGGAGAGGAGTACCGAATGAGAATACGAGAGACGAGGACAGGCAGGAGATATAAAAAGGTAGGAAGAAAGACTGAACGGGCAGGCAGAGTTCAGAGTAGGCAAGAGGGATGTTTAGAAAGGGGCTAAAAAAAGAAAGATACAGAAAACAAGGGAAGGCAGGAATAAAAGCAGCAAAGAAGGGGGACAAAGGGAAGGAAGGCACCAAAAACAGGACAGCCAAGTATGAGTACGGAGTAGGTAAGAGTGAAGAGTGACATGAAGGGAGGGAGATACACATGAAAGGATTAATGAATTTATTGCATTGTACCGCCTAAGATCGCAGGAAAACATAATTAAAGGACTGAGGCGGTTTGGTTATGTGTAGCGAATAAAAGAGTGGAAGAAGACAAGGGTGTGTGTGTAAGCGAGGCGCCTGGTAAAAGAAGGAGTCAGGTCCTGAGATAGAGTGGGAGAGATGAGGTGATGGAGTACGAAGAGGGCTGTGTTGTTGTGGACTGAGGGATCGTTACTGAGTAGAGACAGAAATGTCACGAGGATCGTTTGTTGACGATACCTTTAACAGGACGCAACGTAAGCCAGAAATATTTAAACGAACAGAGAGAGAGAGAGAGAGAGAGAGAGAGAGAGAGAGAGAGAGATGACTCACCAAATTTATAGAGGCAACAAGGAGTGAGGATCGAGGCACGGCTGAGTTGAGGACCTGGTACGTGAGGAACTTCTCTTGCATGGTGAGGCTGAAGCTCTGCACGATGCCCCCTGTCAGGTCCTGCAGAGCCCTCGTCGTGAACCCCTGCTGTAGTGACTCGTAGCTGCCGTACAACCTGCAGAAGGGGTGGCGGTGGGGGGTGAGTAAGATGGTGTGGGTTGAGGCTGTGAGTAAGAGGCGGATGGAGGATTAAGAGGGAAGTGTAAGTGAGACATGGGTGTATGAGTGAGTGCGAGAGGGATGGAGAGTTGAGAGACAAGGTGTGAGTCAGAGGGGGATGTGCAAGTGAATGTTCGAGGGATGGAGATATGAGAGGGTGGTGTGAGAGATGGGTATGTAAGTGAGGTTTAATGTATCCGGTAGTTATCTTATGTGGTTGAGATGAAGTTAAGTTGTCCAAAGATCGTCAGGAACCGGTTAACTAAGTTTTAAAATGAAATACAGAGGCTTCAAAATGGCAGTAACTAAGGATCAGACTTTTTGAATTATCTGAAAAGGCAGCAAACTTTGTAACATTTTCAAGGCACCGTCAAAAAGATGGAACAAGAATACGTTTATAAATTTACCCCTACCATCTCTCCTCATCTAAATAAAATCGTCCAGTATTAGCCAGAATAAAGGATAAAGTCATTTCTGGAGGTGAAGGGATTACAACATTGGGAAAAACTCGTAAAAAGGCATCAAAATATAATAATAACAATGCATCCGAAGGTATTTACAGAGTACAAAGTGAGGAAGAAAGATAAAGAAAGAAAAGATACAGAGTGAAATACTAGTAAAATAAAGCAAAATACACTAGACAAACACACACTTCCCATATGTTCTCAACAATGAAACGAGGAGAAAATGAAAAGGGAAGAGAACAGGAGGACAGGAGGAAGAAAAACAGATCTCAGGGAAAAAAATAAAGGGTCAGAAAGAGAAATAATAAAAGAGGAAAAATACACTACACACAAACACTTTACACGGGTCCTCACAAAGAAAATGTGAGTAAAAGAAACTGAAAAGAGGAGAAGAAAGGAGGACAGTTGGAAGTAAAACAGACCTTAACACTAATTTTGCGTAAGTCCTCAACAAAGAAAGTCAGAAAGAGAAAATGAAGAGGGCAGACATGAGGAGAAAAGAGTATTTAAAACAGACCTTAGGTCCTCAACAAAGAGAGGGTCATGAAGGAAAAATGATAAGATGAGAAAAAAGTAACTAAAACAGACCCCTGCACTCACTTTGCATAGGCCTTTTCCAAAAGGGCTGCCCAAAATTCCGAAGGGTCTGTGGAGTGGAGGTATACGAGGCGGCCCTTGAAGGTGGGTAGGCGGTCGTCGATGAGAACCTCCACCCAGTCACCGAAGTGCCAGAAACGGAACCTGAAAGAATCGGCGAAGGTGAGGCAGTACAAAGGAGTACAAAGGAGCGAAAACTGCACAAACCTGTTGGTCCTTTCGTGGCTGTTTGGTATAGGGAAAGTTACAACTAACAAAACTATTCTATCAGCTAAAGACAGGGATAGAAAAGCAGGGAGGGTCTCCCCCTCCACCCACAAAAACCCTCCAGCCGAAGCCGGCAGGAAACAGTGAGAAGGACCACATTGCAGCATAGCAAAACTGTCATGGAAATTTCATAGGAAAGATGAAAAGGAAATTTTATTCTACACTATCTACCTGAAAGAAGGACTAGCATAAAGTCAGCAATACTTATCGATGTTGTTCAGCAGTTTATCTCCCAGGTTCTGAAAAAGAAATAATCACATACACCACAGAAATGTGTTATTCAAGAGTGACCATACTTAGCTGGGGGTCAGATGACAGATACTTATCCAAGGGATTTTGAAAGGTTAGTACTGTATCACAATTTAATACATTTGAGGGCAGCTTGTTCCATATATCTATTACTCTATTAATAAAAATGCTTAGCCTCATGTGGCTGAAATCATTTGCCAGTGATTTTATGCCTATTACCTCTAGAATGGTTTGAGCGATCAACTGTGAAATATTTATCGATGGCAATATTATCGCGTCCTCTGAATATTTTGAATACCAGAATTAAATCTCCTTGTAACCTCAGCTTAGTTAGAGTAACGAGATTCATGGCTTCTAAAAGTTCCTCGTACGGTTCATTTCTCAGTCTAGGTACCATCTTTGTCACACTTCGCTGCACTCTTTCAAGTTTCTCTCTCTCTCTCTCTCTCTCTCTCTCTTTGGAGAGAGAGGGGGTATTTCTGTTTGAGGAGCAATATCTGGTTGGGATGAGGGGGAACTAAATGACAGGATGGGAACTGAATGATGACATGGAAAAATAAGAGTGGGGAGGGGGGGTGAGAGGGAACCTGCGAGTGAGATGTATAGGTAATGAAAGGGTGTGAGTGAGAGAAAACAGTGGGTGAGAGGTAGAAAGGAGCTCTGAGATATAAGTGAGAGGGGAGTGTAAGGAGAAAAGTGGTATAAGTGCAAAGGCGAGATCGGAGTAGCCTATGTGGTGCGAGCGAAGGGGAGAGTGGAGTAGGTGGTAATGGGTGTGGAGTGTGTGTGTGAGAGGGGTGAAGTAGGCAGCGCGAATATGAGGGAGAGAGTGGCGTAAGAGGTAGGCGAACAGCTTTTGAATGTACAAGACAATGGTCAAAGAGAACTTACAGTCGTCGAAATGCTTGAAGAGAAACCTGTAGTAGTGGTAGGGAGAATAAGATGGTGTGGGTTGGAGCTGTAGGTATGAGGGGGAGGGAGCGTTGAAAGGGAGATGCGAGTGAGGCAGGAGTGTATGAGTGAGGGCGTGGGGGATGGAGGGTTTAGAAATAAGGTGTGAGTCAGAGAGGGGATGTGTGGGTGAATGTTCCAGGAATGAAGGACTTGAGAGGGAACTGTGAGTGAGAGAGGGATATGTAAGTGAATGTGAGGGTGCTAAGGGCTGAGGAGGATATGTGAGTACAAGAGAAGTGCGTGTGAATGAATGCACGGGTGGACAATGTTGAGAGGAAGGTGTGAGTGAGAGAGGGATGTGCGAGTGGGTGTAGGAGCGATCGATGGTTGAGAGCAAGATGCAAGTGTGTGTGTGTGTGTGTGTGTGTGTGTGTGTGTGTGTGTGTGTGTGTGTGTGTGTGTGTGTGTGTGTGTGTGTGTGTGTGTGTGTGTGTGTGTGTGTGTGTGTGTGTGTGTGTGTGTGTGTGTGTGTGTGTGTGTGTGTGTGTGTGTGTGTGTGTGTGTGTGTGTGTGCGCGCGCGCGCGCCTTTTTCTATGTGCACGTAAACCCACCTGAAGATGCCACAGTAAGTGTGATCAAAGGCCTGGTCCGGCGGCACCACTCTATCAAGGAACTTAGGTGTGAGGGTGAGGGTGGAGACGGCCTGCACCAGCCACGTATCACCCAGCTCGCCCTGCTCAACGTCGAACCGAGTCGCTCCATCCGCGATAAATTTTGGCCTGGCGCAGATTTCCTGGAAGAGCAAAAGAAAAATTTAATATAACTAACAGAATATATTCCCTGTGGTAGTGTAAATGAACGTAAATTAATAATAAAAGTGTTCACCCTATCCGCCTTGCTCAACGTCAAAGTTGCTTCATTCACAGTAATCCTTGGCTGGGCGCAAATTTCCTGAAGGAAGATTAAGATGAATGTTAATATGACTGGTGGAAAATGCCTAGGTCCTTGGCCATTAGGGTGCTGCTCCAAGTTGAATTAAATCGTTAAGTACCTGCAAGAATTAACTACAAGAAAGACGGCATAAAGCCGTCTTTCTTGTAAAGTAAATGTGACAAAGGAAGAGAAAATTATATGGAGATTAATAGCAGTAGTATTTAAAATTAGTGTCTAAAATTAACAATGTTCCTAGTTAACCCTGCTCCACGTCAAATGATGTAGCTTCATCCGTGATGAAGAGCTTTACGCAGATGTCATGGTGGGCGAACTGAAAAGATTATTAATAGGAAAAGAAAATGCTTACTGGAAAATTAACAAACAAATAATTGAATAAGTAAATAAATAACATACAAATAAATACGACTAAAGAGTCTGTGAATCGCTTCTGAGAAAATGAAATAAATCAAGACATATTTCATTTGTGACAGATGAAGAACAATTAGATATATTAAAGAAAACTGGGATACTGGGATACAAATAAATGCAGTTTCTGAACGAATATTTCTCAGTTGACTCTGCTTCACTGGAATACTGTCACTCCATCCGCTGTATTATCAGATTTGTGGCAGATTTCCTGGGAGGGGGGAGGGGGACAACAGTTACTGACAAAATGTGTTAATATGACTAACAGAAATTACTTAGTGGTGAATATTAATGCAGCTTAATTTTTGCCGTGTGTGATGGAGGGAGAGGTGTCTCCCATTCCTTCCTGCTCCATGCCATATATATTCCATCGCCGTATTTGATTTCAGGGACGGGCCACTGAGAAAAATGTTAGTATGATCTATACGCGAAGCAAATTTTTACTCTATCTGAATGAAAAGATACAGATTTAAACTCCTTTTTTCGATCTCTGTTCCGTATCTGCTATTCAGTACGCAATGAATGATGTATAACTTGCTGTTGGTGACTCTGGGGAGGGATAACTCGAAAGGACATCAAGGAGTAGGTGATCGTAATTATAAGAACGCAGACAAAGAAGTTATACACACGCTAGATAAATAGCAATGTTAAGTACAACAATTTCAAGTTAGTGACTATGGGCTGGTCTAATAAGGAAAGAAGGTGAGCGCCTCCCCCTCTAAACACACACAAACACAAACAACCGGATGGGTATGTAACAGTGCAATATTAACAACAATACCAGAATTATCCTACACTGCACTATACAGATGGTGGCGAGGACTGTGACATTTTAAGAAAAGTATGAGATAACGAACTAAGAAAACAAGAAGAGACGGAAAATATCTCCCCAGGCAACTTAGTGCTTGATGATGCGTTGGCACAAGGTATCCCAAAATGAAAACATCGATCCAACCGGCCCCGAACTTCCAGCAATGAGAAAACGAGGCAAAACTTTACTGCGAAAGTAAAGTTTGACGAGACTTGCAAGAAGACAAGTAATGATGCGGATCTGAGTGCCGCGATAGTTGAGAAAAGCGTACCCAGGGATTGTCATGAGGGACGAGAGAAAATAAAGGACGACGGTAGAGTCAAGATGAGCCCTTGCATGGCCGAAACAACTTTAGTATTCTATTTCAGTTGATGCCAGACAATTTTTTTATTCACTAAGATTGAGGCATAAGAGGATATGGTGTTACTACGGGCACTGTTGACTCTAACTATAGGAGCAACTCTAGGTCTCTATTCCGCTAAACACTAGACGCTTTCATTCAACTGTGGCTGAATCTTACGAGCCTGGGAATTTTGATAAACCGAACCTGGATTTGACAGGGTAGAAGAAGATGGAACATTCATGAATACTGGTTACTTTACAACGTGTGGAAAGTATTTAAAAACACGAAGAGGTCTTCCTAAACAAATCAGAAACAACAAACAGCCTTTTGGAATCTCCCTTATTTAATAGAAACCTCTGACACGTAAGGGATAATACCTGCATCAAATCACAGGACAAGGATGACTTATGGGCTAATCCCTTCTTTAGCCGGGAACAACTTTCTCGTTAATACCACTTTTAAATAACTCATTCAGCCTAAGGGCACTATAGTATATTCTGCTCCCGCGACCATCTCACGATTAAATTCACACACACACACACACACACACACACACACACACACACACACACACACACACACAGGAAAAAATAGCCCTGGTTCCGCGTAGGCATTCGCTCGGAAAATCATCCCTCGCTCCCCTGAAGAAGATAAATCCATACACCGCTAGCGGAGGAGTTAAGGATATATATATATATATATATATATATATATATATATATATATATATATATATATATATATATATATATATATATATATATATATATATGAGAAAGTGAGAGCTTTCTCACCGTAATTATGTCATCGGACGCACAGAAATTCTGATGTATGACCGTTTCGTTACCAGTAACACAAAGCAAAATCACATAGGCCATGAACTGTGTGCACTGACAGAGGCGGCGTCTTCATGGTAAAAGTTAACCGCTTTAGTTAGATGACTTCTTCTTTTTTTTTTTAAATACTTTATCCTTGCTCTATCTACGATATTTTATTTGGTTCTAGGGAAAACTCCTCCGTAATGGGGTGAGAAATGGTCTCCACTGAATCTCTTCAACTACGGAAATTTTCTCCAAATCCATGTAAATCTGTCAGATGTAACAAAACTAACTAAAATCAAAATACAGTCTGGGACTGAAACGGGTAATAGGTAGAAGTGGTTTGGCTGACTTTATCCAAGCCCTTTTAATATGATGGCTTTTTTTTTGGTATCCAATGGAGTCCCTCCGTATGGTACTAACGGACTCAGGCTCTGTTACCATATTAACCTCCGCACATCGATTACTTTTTCTCTATTGTACTCTTGCTATCAGCCTTTCTTTGTCAGCTTTCGAAGAGCCACACTGAGTGAAAAGGTTGACTACTGAAGCCAATGCACCTCGAAAATCTCTAATATATCATTATATCCATCAAAACTAATATGTCTGTTCAAGTGTGTGTACCAACTTCCTGGTGTCTGCAATTCTTTTTTTTTTTAATTGATATTTGAAAATACATTAAAAAGTACTGAAGCCTTTAAGGTTTGAAAGTAAGTCTTTTGTAGCAAATCACTAAGATAAAATACTGAGCCGCAGCGCAGTTTCTTTAAACAGTTGTGCAATTGAAGAACAACTTACTGGTGTAACAGTAAAAATATTGAAGATTCCTGAACTGTTGAACATTTTATATATATGGATGTATGTATATATAACTGTTCATTATACAATATAAAATATTCCTAAACAATAGTAATCCGCTGCTTCCGACACATTAATTATAATTCTGTTGTTAAAGATGCACCCAACAGTTTGAATGAAAATGTTCATTACGGTTATTCACGAAGCTGAAATAACTGCAGATGACGTTAAAATAATCTTAATCCTACTTTTGCTGTCCCCATGGTTCAACATTTAGGAATAAATCAGAACTGATACAGGAAGGAGGCTGATATACTCATTCCTTCTATCTAAGAATAAGAATACAGGTGTTCTTTGATGATGCAAAGACCTTCTATGACTTCTTTGTAAATACCTGTAGTCACAGACACAGATTAAAGGATGATTTTCCGTCTGGACTCTGTCAAGGAACCTGGGTGGCTTTATGGCCGCTGTAAAGCCATAAAGTTGGGTTTGTTTTCGTTGGAGGCGACATGAAAGGCTTCAGATTATCTTATAAAATGTGACCAAGGAGGAATAAACAAAACAATGCTATACATGACTTGGGCAGATATGAAAAAAGATACGTGAAAGATACAACAGGATGACAGGAGACCATGCACAATTATACTCTCTTCCCTCTAAACGTAAAACTGCCGTCTCTCCATCTTGTTTGTTGACCTGTAACAAAAGATTAAACTAGAATACAAAGCTAGTCACGAAGAAGCTCTGTGAAAAGGGACATGGAGCGGCAGTATTGTCTTATTTCGCCACTGAACTGCGTGGAATAAGCTGCAAAAGGACGAAGATCTCCACCTAGTTAAAGTGAACGAACAATACACACTTCTAAGGGTCACTTTCTTCGCAGGACGAATAGGAGCTGAACACCCAAAGCAATGCAGTGGAAGTGAATAACCAAAACAATAAAGTGGAAGTGAACAACCACACCACAAGTGGGAAGTGAACAAGCACAACAATAAAGCGGAAGTGAACAACCAAAGCCATAAAGTGTCAGTCAGGGTACAGAAAAGCGTCAGAGGAGAATAGATAGAGGCCTTGAAAGAAATGTGAGATCCGTTAATTCTGCTGGGGTGAGGGGGAACTGCATGGAAGTCAGCAATTTGAGGGATAAAAATGTGAAGAGTTTTTTTTCTGTAAGTAACGGGGTAAAAAGGATGGAGGAGGCGTGGGACAAGGATGAGAAAAGATGGGAAAATGATGAAAGAGTAAGATATTGGGATAAGGGAATGGTGTACGGAATTCTGAAAGGAGTAAGAGTAAGAATGGAAGACGTAAGAAATGAAGAGATAGGACACGAAGAGAGAGATGAAGTGATAAATGAGGGAGTAAAAAATAGAGATAAAACGTGAAGGGAAATGATAGGATGAAGAAACAAAGAAAGGCAACAAAGAACTAGAAATGAAGTAGCTAAAAAAGAAAACGAGAGGCAGGGAAAAGACGAAATGAAGCATGAATTAAAATCTTAAGAAATGAAAAGGTACGGCAAGGAAAGAAAAAATGAAGGAGGAAATGAAGGCAGAAGATATAAAGGAGCAAAATAGGGGGAAATAAGAAATAAGGGTGGAAAATAAGAATGGAAGGTAAACAAATAAAAACAACAATGATTAACAACTACCACAACAACTATATGACTAAGAATACCACCACATATCTAACAAACACAACAACAAAAGAAACTATATTCCCACAACCACAAATTTAGCAAGCACAATCGCACCTAACATATGCCACAACCACATCTAATCATAAAACCACATATCTTGCCTCCACCACTACAACCACACTAGAAACGCATCCAAACATCTGACAAGCACATCCACACATCTAAATAGATATAGCTGTCACACACCTAACTACCGCCACAACCACACATCTACCTTCTACCTCAGCTACACATCTAAGTATTACAGCAATCTAGCATCTACCCAGCACAACACCTACACATCAAACTACTACAACCACACACCTAACTACCACCACAACCTCATATCGAACAAACACACCACAACTACACAGCTGCTAAGTACCTCAACCAAACAACACGCTACCACCACAAATACAAATCTAGCTTCGACCACAACCGCATAAGTAACAAGCATTACAACCACACCACCAACTGCCACTCCAACTCCCGCTTCAGCCAACCAGACAAGAACGAGTGCATGACAAGAGCAGTACACGAGAGGTGACTACGGATGAGTGTCTAATTAAATCAACCCATTATGTACTCTTGGCTATATACTGTTTTCAATACTTGCTACCGATAGATGGCCTGACCAGCTTATGAATGCCTTCTAATATTTCCAGGGTTACTGAAGGCTATACACATTCCCTCAGGTTCTCTCTTTAGCCAGTTTGGAAGTTGCAGGAGTAAAAAATAATCCGTAGCGAAAATTAATATTAAAGCGATGTTTTGCACTTCAACACGAGGTCTAATCTACTTTATTCTTGCCATACCCAGAGAGTATTTTTGTTTAAGACAGCCCCCTAGTGGTAGAGTTCACGAAGGCTATAACTAACCCCGTCAGTTAACAAAGTGGTCTATTCGCACAGTAATTTCATATTCTAGCTTCTTTCCAAAGTCTTTCCTACCATACCGCCAACAGTGATGCGTGTCCCTCCATTACAGAAGTACGAAAATACCCAGAAAATGAAACAGTTTCTCACCAAAACACTCTTACTAATCCATGAAACTTCCCAGCGCCCGAAACAACAACTTCCAGTCACAAAACTAGCGTCTCGAGTATTTTTTGGCACACTAACATTACAAGTGCAGGAAACTTTCAGACGTGCGATTAAACTTCCCAACACACAGACCTTTTGAACGCACGGACCTTTTAAATTCGAGAATATCACGAAAACCAGAGGCCAGATGAACAAATAAACTTCCTTATTGTATAAAAAGATTTTGTTTTAAATGGGAAGACTCTGAGATCTCCTTTCTCTGTCGTTCATAAAAATAAAAAAAATCAACAGGGAACAGATCGAAAGTCTGTATATAAATCAGACCCAAAAACTTACGGCGTCACGAACCTCCCCAGTGCATAAACCTCTCTAGCACGAAAAAAGCGAAATTCGGGAAGGCATGGACGTTAAGTAGCCACGAAACCATCACGGCTGCCCCCTCACGTCCCCCAGCTTGAAGGTTCCGGTGGCGACCTTCCCGTTACGCGGCAGGTGATTTTGTGGTTGGGGTTTACTGTTCCCACCCCAGCCTCCCCTACCCCTGCCCCCCCTCCCCCAACCCGCTCCTGTCTGCCCCGTCCACCCACACCCTATCACTGTCCCCCTTCCCTTTGCCCCCTCCCCCAGCTATCTCCCCCCCATTTTTCCCCCTCCTCCCTCCTCTGTTTCGCCCCCAACAATATTTCAGCCCCTCCCCCTACCTCTCTCCCCTTCCGCTTCACGTCATTTCACAAAGCTCCACGTCTCTTCTCACCCACCAGGGGGCAGATACAGCAATTCTTAATTGGGGGGGTCTAACTTTTTCCTTTACTTATCCGTAGTGGATAGTCAGTCACGCATGTAACATTCACAGTAATGAAAACACTATGGCAAATTTCAGTAACTCATATCTGCAACCTAACACTACGAAATTTCATCAGAAGAGTCAAATCCATACGATATAAGATTTTCAAATATATTCTGTTGTTTTCCATTAAACAGTAATGCATACTTGCTTAAAGAAAAAAAAGTTGCCATATATGAAAAAAAAAGGTGGGGGGCTGGGTTCGGGCTTCCTGGACCCCTTTTATGGATCCGCCACTGCCCACATCCGGCTGTGTGCAAGTGAAATGAGGAAGGAGGTGAAAGGTGTTAACCCCTTCAATCAGATGAGGTGTACTTTGTCATCTGCAGACGGCTCTATTCAGCTTCAGGACAGACATCTAGAACAGGTGAGGTTAGACGCGGCCTTCAGTAAAGCCTTTGAATACGAGTAACAAGAAAAAACTGAACGATACATCACCAGTTTCAAGGCATTAATTAGGGTCTTTGTCAGTTCATAATGTTCAACTCTTACGACCGATCAGACATATTCTATTATCGTCAGTCTTCAAAAAATCTCGCTCTCAGCTGGGGACTTCTTCAAGCCTTCGCACTCTCAGTTTTTTAAATACAAGAGTTCGTGCGGTCTGCCCCCGACACGATCACATACCAGTTCACATGACTCACAAACAAGCACCGCGCCACACACTCTACTCGATGCTTACCTGGACGTGTTATATCCCAGCTGTGTGACATCTTCAAAATCACGCACTTGTGTTTGTGTGGGAGGAGGGGGAGGGAGGGATTTGATCAAACTTACTGTATTTAACTTAAACCTAATCTGATGAAGAAAATACCCTAACATCCTAGACTAACGTAACTGTAATGTAACGTTGCGTATCCTAACCTAACCTAACCTAACTCAAGATGATCTCATATACTTCATGAAACTCTGCCCTAATCTAACCAAACCTTACTTTACCCTACCTAAGATGATTTCGTTAAATCTATTTAGCCCTGCCCTAACTTAAGCTAATCTAACCCCAAAACGGTAACCTACTCTACCTAAACCAAACCCTTGCATTATAATTTACCTCACCTTAGACCCTCCTAGAAAAGATAAGTCGTCGAGAAGTAACTAAGTAAAAAAAAAAAAAAAAAAAAAAAAGAACGCAAAGGACATGGTCGAGACAACTCTGTTATTCTATTCCTGTAACAGCCATAGAGAATTATTCTGCTGATTTTGAGGCCAAGAAGCCAAAGGGTGCTAACTACATTTTTTATTTCTCTTTCAACTTTTTCTCATCATGTTTTCTCCTTTAGCACATTTTCTTATTTGTTTACCCTTTTATTATATCTTCTTCTCAACTGTATTTTTCGGTTCTTCCCTATCTTATCTTTCTCTTATGTTGTCACCCGAACCACAAACGTTTTTATTGTATTCACTTTCTTTGGCAGAATTATTGACAAGCAGAAACTTTTGTCCTTTTTCATACTTCCTTAACCTTAATATTATTATTTTTCCTATTTCTTGGTTTCATTTCGTCGTCTCCTCATTCGTATATTTTTGTGTCCCCCTTTTTTCCCATTCCTTCGTGTTATTTTTCATTCCCATTCCTTCATACCCCTGTTTTCTTTCTACTATCGTGTCGTCTCCTCAAACGCATTTTGTTTTATCGTGTCGCTTTCTTAACAGTGAATTTTTCCCTTTCGTTTAGTTTCCTTTATCATGTTGCTCCTGTAGCCATAAACTTTTATTCCTTACCATATTTTAAGTGCGACACCTCACCCATAATTTTTTCTGCTTTTTTCATGTCTCCGTCTTAACTTTATTCCCTAATATCTATTTTCCTATCTATCTAGATGTAGATATAGGTAGCTAGATAGGTATAGATATAGATATAGCTTGAACTGTATTTTAAAATGACGCCTCCTCAGCCGTAAACTGTTCTTTCCTTTCTCAAGTGTCTCCCGTATCTTCTATTGATCAGTAACCTTACTTCGTTATACCAGATTTGTTTTTCTTTATTTACTTTTTTCCCCCCCGTGTGACTTCCTCAGCACTTTCTTCCCGTATCACCTTTTGAGCTGCAAACTTTTCCCTTGGTTTTTACATTCATTACCAATATTCGCTGCATCGATCTGTGCCCTAAGCCGTAAAATAAGCCAACAAATATCCCATTCCCCCGCCGTATTCTGTGCGGCTTCCCCCGCATCAGGAAGGAAGCATTCATATACGTATCTGAGTAAGGAAAAGCACTCGTGAACGTATAAAAAAATAGATACAATTTTCTTCCTTGATGACGCGTCTGTGAAGGGGTGACCTTGGTATAAAAAAAAAAAAAAAAAAACTGATTTTCTGACTCGACTTAGTAAAAACACTTCCCCGATATAAGAAATAAGACTTAAGACAGGAAAACAAACAAGAAAAAAAACAGGAAAACGCACACACACACATACACTTCTGACAGTACCCCACAGTAGTTCGCATCAGCTATCTAACAACGCATCTTCTGTTACACCGGCCTTGGTAAGCAGATCTATAGGTAACCTTGCCCTTGCTCAGTAACGATCCCTCCTTCTATGTACCGTATTGTCTGATGCTGCAGCCTGGGAGTGGGTGGCCTCCACATAATGATCCCCAGCCATATCTTCCCCCTATTCACTCACAAACCCACTTCCCACGACACGCCACCCTCCCTCACATACCGGTGCCCTTTTCTTTACCTTATTCCCGGTCTTTCATTTCCTCGCCTCTTGCCAATCACGACACACTCATGCACTCTCCTATTCAGTTTCTATATTTCTATTCATTCTTGATGGCCCTACCACCTCAAGAGTGTTTTCAGGAATTAAAATAATTAAAGCACTAATAATAACAATAAATAATAACAAGAACAATACTACTACTACTACTACTACTACTACTACTATTACTACTACTACTACTACTAATACTACTAATAGTATGGGTGGGCGTCTATGAAGAGCTATATTCTGCTTACTTTATCGTGGCCTAAAATTTCCATCTCTCAGTCTTAAATGCTAAGTTGTCACGGAAGAATAACACGATAATATTGGGTAAAAAAAAAAAAATGCTATGGAAACAGTATGGAGCTGTAGCACTCTTATCCTGCCACTGAGCAAAGGGAAAGGAAAATCAGAAGAAAAAAAAAGGCTCAAAGCAAAGGGAAAGGAAAATCAGAAGAAAAAAACAAGGCTCAAAGCAAAGGGAAAGGAAAATCAGAAAAAAAGAAAGGCGCCCAACTCCCCACCGGGTTAAGGGCAGACGAACCACACTAATAATACAGATCATCACGGCTATTCATCTCGGCAGGGAGAGGAGCAAAAGGAGGTCACAGAGATAAATTACTGTGTCTTTTTGGCTCCAGCCGTACTTCTGAACAGATGGAATGGAGGCGATCAAAGGTATATGGGTCGTTGGATCAATGGTGGAGGGGTGAGTCTCCAATTTGTCTGCTGTATACAAAATCATGGTTTAGAAGGAGGGAGGGTGGGAGAAGAGATGAGGTGAGAAAAGAAGAGGAGAAGAAAAAGAAGGGGAGATGAGAGGAAAGGGGAGATGAGAGGAGAGGGGAGAAGAGGAGTGAAGTGGAGAGGAGAGGAGAGGGGAGGAAAGGGAAGGAGAGGAGGAAAAAAAAAAGATGGAGAGAGGAGAGAAATGAAGAGATGGGGAGAGGAGACAAAACAAATGGGGAGAGGAGGCAAAAGAAAAAAGAGAAGAGAGACTTGGAGAAGCAGAGGGACGGAGAGAAAAGTGGTGAGGATATGAGAAGAAAAAATGAAGAGAGGGATTGAGAGGAGGAGGAGGAGAATAATGAAGAAGAGGAATGAAAACAAGAGCGAAGGGAAGAATGAGAGAGGCAGAAAAAAGGTGAGGAAGTGAGGGAAGAGGGAGAAAGAAATTTAAACTACAAAAGGGAAGGAAAAAGAAATTTAACAAGAGAAGGAATAGGAAAAAAATAACAAAAGGGAATGCAAGACGCAAGAAGAAAGGCAGAAAGAAATAATGAGAGGCACGTGACACAGAAAACAAGAGAAGAGTACCGATGAAAAAGGGAAAAAGAGAACGAGAAGAGAGGGGAGTTCATAAGAGTGAGTAAAAGAGAAGAGAAGAGAACAGAAGAGAAGGGAGATGAGAGAGGGGAAACAGGAACAGTCTAAAAATAAGATGAGGGTAAGCGAGGAGAACAAAGGAATATGGGTCGTTAGAGTATCAGTGGCAGCCGAAGAAGCCAGCGATTTGTCAGTGAAGTAAAAATCGTGCCTGCGGAAAGAGAGAGGAGAGAAAGGAAGGCTGTAAAAGGGGAGGGAAGGAGGGGAAAAGATGCAGGAAGATGAGGAAAGAGGTGGGAAGGTGAGAAAAGGGGAGGGGTGGAGAGAAAAGAAGAGAGATGAGGATGAGAGGGGAAAAAAAAAGGGAAAAGGAGAGAGTAAAGAAAAAGAAAGAGGGGGAGAAAGGAAAGAAGAGGAGAGGAAAGAAAAGGGGGAAAAGGGGAGAAAACTGAAAGAAATAAGATGAATGTGAGGGGGAAGAACGAAGGCATATGGGTGGCTGGAGTATTTGTGGCAGAGAGAGAGGCCATCGATTTGTCAGTGAAGCACAAACTCCTGTTTCTGGAGAGGAGGGGAGGAGAGAGAAGGCTGGAGAGGGAGAAGAGATGAGGAATGGGTGGAAAGTGAGAGAAGGGGAGGGAAGGGATGAAAAGGAGACTACTGGGGAGGACGGGAAAAAGGGAGGACAGAATATGAGAAGAGAGAAACATGGACGAACAAAAGGAAAGGAAAATGAAGAAGAGAAGAAAGAAGATGAGAAAGGAGAGGAGAAGAAAGAAGAGAAGAAGAGAGGAGAGGATAAGACAGAAGAGAAGAGAGGAGAGAAGAGACAGTGAGGAAAAACAGAAGCAAATTGGAATAAATAAGATAAAGGTAAAGGAAGAGAGCGAAGGTATATGGAGGAAGGAAGGTGAGAAAAGAGGAGGAAATGTTAGAGAGGAGGAGGAATGGTGAAAAAGGAGAAGGGGAAAAAGATGAGAGAGAAGGAAAGAGGAAAGGAGAGGAGGGAAAGAACAGAGAATGAAAGGAACACAGACGAGAGAAAAGAACGGAGAACGGAGGAGACGGAAAAAACGAAACAGAAGAGAGGAATGGATGGAAAACATATGTCAGGAAATCAGAGGAAAACACCCAGAAGAAAGGAAAGGAGAAGAGTAGGAAAAAAAGGAGAAAAAAAAGAGTGAAAAAAGAGAACAGAGGAAAGGAGAAAACGAAAAAAACGAAATGAGAAAAAAAGACGACAAAGGGGAAAAAGAAGTAAGAAAAGGGAGAAAAAAGGAGGAGCATGGAAAGAGAAAACAGAGGAAAGGAGAAAAAGAGAGAAGAGGAATGATATGAAAAGGAAAAGGAAAGGGAAAAAGGTAAAAAATGAAATAAGAAACGAAAAGAGAAGAAAGGAAGGTAAAAAAAACAAGAAAGATGAGGACACAGGAGAGGGGAACAGAAACAAACCGTGAGTAATAAAATGAACTGTAAAGAGAAAATCAAATCATATGGGTCGTTAGAGGAAGTAAAGGAGAATGGAATAGGGGGAGAGGAAAGGCGATGAGGAAAGAAGACAGGAGAAACGATAGGGAAAGAGGAAAGAGAGAAGAGAGGAGGAGGAGGAGGGGGAGAGATGCAGGACATGAGAAATAAAATAAAATGTAATAATCAAAACAAAGGCTTATGGGTCGTAAGAAGATCAATGGCCAAAAGAGCCACCGTTTAGTCACCTTAGTATAAAATCATACTTCAGGAGAGAAAGAGAGAAAGAAGAAGAGAAACGAGAGAGGAGAGGAGAGGAGAGGAGACGGGGCGAGATGAGACTAGACGAGAGAAGGTTTAAACGGGAGAATAGAAGAAATGAGGGAAAAGACTAGTGAGGAAAAGAGATGACAGAAGAGAGGTGAGGAGAGGAAGAAAGGTGAGGAAGAGAGGAGAGGAGAAAGGAGCCGAGAAAGAATTAAAAAAAAAGAGAAAAAAAAAGAAAGGAGAGAAAAGACTAAATACGAAAAGAGACGAAAAATGAGCAAGGAATATGAAACGGCTGAGGAGAAAAGAAAGCTGAGGAGAGGATATGAAAGAAGAAGAGAAAAGGAGAGTCGAAGAGAGAAGAGAAAAAGAGGACATAAGAGAAATAAGAATGACCTGTAAAGATGAAAACAAAGGCGTATGGGTCGTTAGAGGATCGATAGAAGCCAGAGGAACCACCTATTTGTCAGCTTAGTATAATCGGCCTTCAGGTGAGGAAGAGAGAGAGAAAGAGAGGAGAGGAGAGGAGAGGGAAGGGGAGGGGAGGGGAGGGGAGGGGAAGGGAGGAGAGGAGAGAGAGGAGAGGAAAGGAGGAGAAAAGAGAGGAGGAAAGGAGAAAAGAGAGGAGGAAAGGAGAAAAGAGAGGAGGAAAGGAGGAGAAAAGAGAGGAGGAAAGGAGAACACAAGGAAGAAGAGAAACGACTGAAGAGAAACTGAGAAGGAGAAATGAAAATGAGACGGAAGAGGAGAAAAGAAAAGGAAAGGATACGAAAGAGGAGGAGTAGGAGGAGGAGGAACTAAAATAAATAAAACGAACTAGAAAGATAAAAACTGAATCGTCAGCTTTGATATAATCAGACTGTAAGAGAGGAAGAGAAAGGAGAGGAGAGGAGAAAGAAATAATGAAGTAAGAGAGACAGCGTAATGAGGAGAGGGAAGGGATGGACATGGGAAGGAAGGAGAGAAAATAAGAGAGGAGTTGGGAAGAAAAAGATCAAGGAGAAATAGAAATGGGAGAATAAAAGTGAAGAAAAGAAGGGGATGGAGGAGCAAAGAAGAAAAGGCAGAAAAGGAGAGAAGAGTAAGAGAAAAAGAGGAAAGAGAAGAAACAGGGAGAAACAGGAACACGGACAAAATAATCAAAAAATTATAAAAAACTATAGGGTTGTTTGAACACTAATTCCCGAGAGAAGTGCCATCGATTTTTGAAAATGTACAAAATCACGGCTCAGGAGAGACAGAGAAAAGGATAGGAGCTGAGAGTAAGAGGCGAAAGGTGATGGAAAGACGAGAAATAAAAGAGAGAAGAACAGATGAAAAATGAGAATTTTGAGAGAGAGAGACAGAGAGAGAGAGAGAAGGGGGGGGGAGGGAGAGATGGTAAGGCGAAGGGAGGAGAGGAAATGGGGATGAAGGAAAAAAAAAGGAGGGAAACAAAACAGGAAAGGAAATCACAGCAGGACAGAAAACGTAGGGCGGAAAAGAGGGGATAATGATCTAAACTGTGATAAGATAAAACTCGCAACCTAAATACAATGACGTCTTTTATTTATAATTTATTCTTCCTACAACCAGACAATCTTATTCAATTTAGGGATGCCTCAAAATAAGAATGGGGTTAATAAGGAAAAGTCCCTTCTATGGATACTATAATAATAATAATAATAATAATAATAATAATAATAATAATAATAATAGTAACAATAATCAAGGACCTCATTGTAAAAAAAAAGAAGTCAATTGTAAGTAATAAAACAAATTACACGGACCATTAGAACAGCAAGGGCAAAAAGAGCAGCCCGTAAATTTGTATGCACGTGAAAAATTATGCTAAGAAGAGGAGAGAGGAGGAAAAAGTAATAAGTGAGAAGAAGGAGGACAGGGAAGAGAAATAAGGGAGGAGAAGAGGGGAAAAGACAGGGGAGAAGAGGGGAAAAGATAGGGGAGAAGAGGGAATGAGGCAGTGAGAAAATGAAACTAGAAAATGAAATGAGGATAGAGGAAAAGAAAATGAAAGAAAAATTAGGGGAATTAAGAGAAGACACTGAGTGATGCGGGGAGAAGAGAGGCGAGGAAGAGAAATGGAAAGAGAGAATTCCTGAAGAGACGAGGATGCAATAAGAAAAGAGGGAAAGGAAAGGAGAGAGGAAAGGGGAGACGAAGAGACAGGAGAACAGAAGGGAGAACAGGGAGAAGGGAGGAAAAGATATGAGAAGAGAAAAGAAGAAGAGAAACTGAACAAAAAAACAAGAAAAGGGAGAGAGAAATGAGAAAAAAGACGAGAGTAGGAAGGAAAAAAGAGAAAAGATTGGACGAGACGATGAAATGAGAAGACAAGGACAGGAATAAACAATAAAAAAAAAAAAAAAGAAACCGGGACAAGAAAAAATTATACATTGGCCGAGTAGATAAAGGTAATTCAAGACAGGAGGGAAAGAAAATGAGAGAGGAGGAGGAAAGACAAAATGAGGAATTAAGAGCGGAGTCTAATTAGGAAAGAAAAAATAACGTGAAGCGAAGTAAAGAAAAAATTAATTAAAACCATGTACATCATCATTCATCAAGGCTGAGAGAGAGAGAGAGAGAGAGAGAGAGAGAGAGAGAGAGAGAGAGAGAGAGAGAGAGAGAGAGAGAGAGAGAGAGAGGCAAGAAGTGACAGCGGAAGAAGAAACTAAAGTTACGTGCAAGTCTAAAGGGAAGGCGGTGGGGGAAAGGAAGAGAAGAGAGAAGAAAACGAGGGAAGAGGGAACGAACGAGAGGGAAACATGGAAAAAGGAAGAAAGAAGTTGAAGAAAAGAGTCAGGTTCAAATACTGTAATTCTGGACGAGAGGGAAAGAGAGAAAATGGAGAGGAGGCGAAAAACAAGATGTGACGTGAGAAAGAGAGAGAGAGAGAGAGAGAGAGAGAACGACAGATGAGGGGAAAAAAATGTAAAATACATAATCATATTTTAGAGACAGAGGAAAGGGGTGAAATGGTGAGAGAGAGGTAGAGGACATGAGAGGGAGAGAGAGGGGAGAGAAGACAAAATGAGTAAAGAGGGCATAACCGTGACAAACCTTATAGTTAGTGAAATAGGAATAATAAAATAAATGAATTTCCCCAGTATGGTAATGTAGTCTATCTTAGTTAATTATTTATTTTTACCATCAAGCTATTTTATTATGGTAAGGAGATGTGCCTATACCTTTTTTACTCTAACTTGGCCTAAAACTGCCGTCTCTCCATCTTGAATACTGAGCTGTAAAAACTAATTAATGACAGAATATGATGCCAGTCACGAAGGAGTGCTTTGAAAATAATGAAGAGTAGTGTTGTTTTATTTTTTTCTGTCACTGAGGTACGTGAAATAAGCTGCAAAAGAACGAGAATCCGGAATAGTTATGACAAAAAGATTAGGTTAGTTACGGGGTAATGAAGTCTGATTAAAATTCCTTAACAGAAACATAAAAAGAAAAATGAATTAATCCCCAAAACTAAATAAAATCGTCAGGAGAAAAGAAGGATAATAAACAAACGAAATCATCATCTAGTTGCAGAGATAATTATAAATCACACTTCCGGCGCGAATGAAGGGACAACGAGAGAGAGAGAGAGAGAGAGAGAGAGAGAGAGAGAGAGAGAGAGAGAGAGAGAGAGAGAGAGAGAGAGAGAGAGAGAGAGCGATAGCAGAGAGGGAGGCAGGAGATGGAAAGGGCCGAAAATTGGAGAGGAAACACTCGAGGAAATAGCAAAAATCCACGTAAAGGGAAAGGGAAAATGCAAAAGAGAGTGACCAAAGACTCGTAGCGAAGGACTGAGGGCGAGATAGAAGCTGAAAGGCGAGAGGAATACGAGGGGAAATGGAAGACGAAATGGAGGAAAAAGAAAAGTGGAGAAGGGAGGGAGGAAGGGGGAATAAACGTGAGTGAAGGATGGTTTGAAAAAAATACAAGTGCAGAAGGGAAAGAGATGAAGAAGAAAGGAGAAAAACAGAGAGAGAGAGAGAGAGAGAGAGAGAGAGAGAGAGCAGTGTGAAAGTGAGACGAACGAAGTAGATAAGAAAGGGCAAAGCGAGAGGGGAAAATGAGACAAACAAGATGAGAAAGACAAACAAAAGCGAGTGAAGGAGGAGGAATTAGAAGCAGAAGCGCAGATGGAAAGCAGACAATTGAGCAAAAGAGAGCGAGAGGAAGAAGATGAGAAGAGAAAGAGGAGGAAGACAATGAAAGGGAAGTGGAGGAGAGAGAGAGAGAGAGAGAGAGAGAGAGAGAGAGAGAGAGAGAGAGAGAGAGAGATGGAAGAGGAAATGTAACTGGAGACGCGACAGAGACAACTAAAGAGAGATGGATACTCACGAGAGCACATTATTTCCGTCAAGACAGCAGCTTCGTCGTTTTGACCTTGACCTTTGACCTTTACCCTCCAAAATTTAATCACTTGTTCCTGCAATGGTCCCTTATCAGTGTTTCATGTTCGGTGAGATTCCGTCCAATAGTATTTCAAAATGCTAAAAGAAATACATGCTCGTACATACATCATACCGACAGACAGACAGAAAGATAGACAAACAGACGGATAGGTAGACAGACAGACAGACAGAATGACAGACAGACAGAGACAGACAGACAGACAGAGACAGACAGACAGACAGACAGACAGAGACAGACAGACAGAAAGGCAGAAATAAAGACAGACAGACAGACAGAAAAAACGAGACAAAACATAAGCCCCCTTGGAGGAGGTAAAAGGAGAGACAGGATCAGAGGAGAAAAAACAGGAACAGAAGAGAGGGAAGAGAGAAAGTGGGAGGGGAGAGAAGAGCAAGAATGTCAGGAGAGAAGAGGGAGAGAAAAAAGAAAACGAAGTGCATATGGAAAATGGATGGAGGAGCTAACAAGAATTCAGCAGTGAAGATTAAGTAAGCAGAGAGAGAGAGAGAGAGAGAGAGAGAGAGCGCATACACAAAACCAAATAAAGGAATCGAACCCATAATCAAACCAGGCTTAAAAGCTCACTGTAAAATCCCCTCATAATTCTGTGGCCACATTCACGAACAGATCTACGGCAAATTCTCGCTCGTAACTATGCTATGAATTTGCAGGAAGGACAAGGGAAGGGATTAAAAGGTTATACCAGAGTCTTCCCATGCCATAGGTTATACATTTTTTTCTGCAGGAAGAAGAAGGGAAGAAGAGCGCAGTATCTTCTCGAGTCACTGTTTCTTCCTTTTAAAACCCATCTTAAGTTACTATCAGGACTTGATCGTATGTATATATATCCGTGAATCTCTCCCTTGACCTGTATTCTGGCTGACACAGGAGACTTCGCAGCGCCTGTTCCTTAGTGATTTGTTCTGAATACACCTCATAATTACATTGCCCAATATTTATGTCTATCTCAATATCGATATACTTACCATCAGTAATACAAGAAGGTGTTATCTCACTACGATGACGTTTTGTGTATATTATTCTTGTCAGCTACAGACGATTTTATTCAGCTTATACTTTTCGAAATAAGGGATTAGATGTGGACTTTATTAACCCCTTCACTGCCACCAGGCTCTCATAACCTAATAGAACACCCAGGTAGTAGGAAAAATGAAGGAAAAAATGGTCGCAGTATTGAAGGGTCTGAGGTAAAATGTTTAAAATAAATCACCCTGGAAGATGTGCAAAGGAATCTAAAAATTAAACAGAATATGACCCTCCCTTACTATTTATGCGTATTACACCTCATCATTCTTTTACATAATAATTACATCATTAATAATAACATACACTAAATAAATGTGTAAAGTGGAAAATAATTCGCTGAGAAAGAGGAGCTAAGAATACAGTTTTGTGTCAGTAACTTACGAAAAGACGTGGTGGTATAATGGTCAAAATAAATCGCCGAGAAAGAGGCGTCACGATACATCAATACATTTTGCATCAATAACATACAAGACTTGATGGTGTAATGCGCAAAATAAATCGCGGAAAAGAGATACATACAAAAAAGATCTGAAAGTATAACATAAAAAATAAATCGCCGAGAAAAAGATGAAACGAAACATCACCATAACTTTCATGAATAACTAAGAAAAATATAAAACACAATATGAAGATGTAACGTGAAAAAAAAATCGCCAAGAAAAAGGTGCAAAGAAATTAACACAACTTGCATAAATAACAAGAAAAAAAAAAAAGAGAGAGATAATATGAAGATCGAATGTGGAAAAAAATCGCCAAGGAAGGAGGTGGTGGTACTAAATTTCAGGAGGCAAGGAGAATACGGCGGTCTATCAGGCCCGGAGGAACCAATTCTAATAATGGTTACGGATGGGCCCAGGCATTATCCCGGAGTTGACCCGCTAATGGCCTCAAATTACCCCACCATCTCCAGGCGACCCACTTAACCCTTTTTCTCCTGGATTTTTTTTTTTTTTTTTTCAAGGTTTGGTATTAGGTGTCTAGAATTTATCTTTTATTTATCTGTTTTGTTTAGCTCTAGGCCGTAAAAAAATTCATAGCTTTGGTACCGAAATTTCTTATATAATTTTTTTTATTTTTAATTTGTCTTTAGTTTTCTTTGTAGTTTTTAGCCTTATTTTTTTATTTTTTTTTTTCTGTAGGCTTAATAGCGCTGTTTAGCAATGGGCCCTCATCTAGTATATAAAACCCTTAGATGTTATTGTTCCTACGACTTTCATGCTAAACTTAATAATCTCCCTGAATATATACTGATATTAGGTTTAGTGTAAGCATGGACTCCAGGGAACAATGAGCATTAATACACACACACACACACACACACACACACACACACACACACACACACACACACTTCATGATACTATAGAAAATTATTATACTCACATACAGAAACTTTACATCTGTATTAAAGATACAATTCCTGTCACTCTGAGCACCATCATCATCGCAATTTTTTTCCCCCTTCTGTAGGTGGGATTAGGTAGGTTACAGAGAGCCAAGAATAGTATATTGGGAGAATTAATACACATGTCCAGTAAAATGGGCCACACCCCCATTCATTCACCATTCAGGCCCCCGGAATCCTGCCTCCACCAAACACGAAACACCTGTCTATACGTAACGTCATAATCGCCTATTAAACACGCAGTCCGACCACTATCCACACGCTGATAACGTTCATGGCACTGCAGACAAATAAGATGAAATATAAACAATTCAAACATGGATGAATCATAGCTACACACCGAAATTAGTTTTAGTGTGAGGGTGAGAGGCAATGAACATAAATTACTGGCTACGTCCTGGTGGCTGCAGTAATCCATTCTCCTGGCTCATTTGGGTGTCAAGGAAAAACAACCTAATTTCTTCACAACGATGGCCTTGTCTTTCTTATTTTCCCTTTTTTTTTTTTTTTGTCATTCTTGCCCTGCCAGCCAATTTTTACTTAGCTTAGGGGAGATTTTTCCTGGTATTCTCCATTAACCCTTGTAGGACGATGCCGTACTTATTTTTGTTTAATCACCTCATGCTGCCACCAAACAATTTTATTCCTGTGAACGGCGACGCTTATCCTGGTGAAGCGATTCAGGTAACGAATACAATGGCTTCCTCAAAATATTGGAAGAATATTAATTTTCAGGGAGGTTATGGTAAATTTTTCCTGTACTACTGTCATGGATTATACTATTATTAACAAATGATACGTAAGTTAATCGCCGTAATACGAATTTTGTAGGCTATATAATTTTCTCGCAGATGATTATATACTAACTAATCTGACCTAACGTCTGGGTAGTGAGGCGAAATTGCCATCACCCGCGTGGGATGTAAACAAACACAGATACTAAGGGCAATAAAGTTGAATTGCGAGAGAAGTTTATATATATATAAAAAAAAGGCGATTTCCTTTGAAAGACATACTTCACAGCATAAAAACTACGATATACATAACTATAGTCGTAAAAAAGTCTTCGAGGATGGAACGTCGTGGGAAGACAGATCCTTGTTGAGTAGGGAGAAAAATCCATAAAAGTATGTTATTTTAAGGTCACACCGCAAGTGATCCGGCGCTGGAGGATAAAGACAAATATAATTGCAAAATTCTTCCGAACTTCTAAGACTGCAATATTCAATAGAAATAGTAATGAAAAAAAAAAAAAAAATCGAGTTTCCATATACAGTAAAGCAAAAAGTAGTCTCGCTGAAAAACGGAAAACAAAGTCCCATTGATCTGCACTGGAACTATTATTTTCAACTGTTGCCAAACTGCAGCTATAGTTCACTCAGTTTATCCGTTTGAATGTTTGATTGCATGTCCATATATATATATATATATATATATATATATATATATATATATATATATATGGGGGGGGGGCAAGAAAACAACAATGCTTAGAAATTGTAACACCATATTAGGGTGTTATTTCGAACTTGAGCTACTGTCTAAATTCGAAATAATTCTATGCATGTTTGATCTCTCCAATATGCAGAACAAGCAGCCATAAAGGTAACACCAGTTTTTCCTTTTTATTAACACACACGTACACACACACACACACACACACACACACACACACATATTACCCCGTATTTTTTTACTTTCTACCCTTCCAACCCCCTCTAAGACCCAAGTAATTGTCACCTAATCTGGGGTGATGCAGGGAATGGCTTCAATGGTATGGATTCTAATTAAGGAGCATCTTTTTTAACCTGTAAATAATGTAAACGTTCCTTTACACTTAACATTCTTCTATGTGTGTGTGTGTGTGTGTGTGTGTGTGTGTGTGTGTGTGTGTGTGTGTGCGCGTGCGTATATATATATATATATATATATATATATATATATATATATATATATATATATATATATATATATATATATAACATGAAAAATGGAGTAACTATGAAACAGCATGGCCAACGAAATGAAGCACACAGTTATTCATACTTCCATCAATCCTTCCGAATCCTAGGCTCAATCTAAAAAAAAAAAAAAAAATACCATCAAAACATTTTCATTCCTTTATAGATGAACTTATCATGCGTAATCACATGTTTATACAGTTTTTAATTATATTTTGAAATCCAGTATACTCGAACCACAAATAATTTTACCCTACCAGAAGACTCATTCTTACTTAACCTCAATTAGTTGACTGCAGCAGCTGGACTGGTCTGGCTGGAGCGTAATGAACCCAGTTTAATCAGTGGGCCTACACCGTAAACACATTTGAGCCAGCCAGGGAGAAAACACCGCCTAAATGATCTGACCACAAGACTGATAACAGAAAGGTGTTACGGATGAGGCCTTAACTGATCCTGAATCATAAAACTACAATGTCTAACAGATACCGATTTATTATAGAGATTTCTTTTTCTGATGATGCCTTTACTAGCTAAAAAAAAAAAAAAAATAAAAAAAATAAAGTCCCCTGTAAATGTCGGAACATAAGGGTCGTAGCGAGCTCAAAGACATTCTAAAAAAATATTCTAAATATTAAGCATAATTTATCAGAATTCTTACGGTGTCAGCATTTAGTATATTAAGCTTGTAACCCCACATTAGAAGCCACTATTTTCCTTCGATTAAGTTTGGTTGAGAGGAAAATTATAAATATCTTTAAAATTTTTAATTAATACCTTGAAGAATTATTTTAGAGGAAATGTAAACAGCAATGACATTATAAAATTAAATTTACTGTGTTCATTACGCAATAAAATATCACTGTTCAGTATCTGACTGCGGGTTTTTGACAATTTATAGCTAAATAATAAAATGAGAAATATATACCTTACGGAATGGCTTTAGAAAAAAAAAAAAAACGAAATCGATTCAAAATAATTTCTCAGCGTCAAAGTGAAGATAGATTTTTGATGTCTTGACTTTCGATTTTTATTGATGCTCCACTTTTCCGATACACCTATGGCATCTAATTAGATTACTGTGGGAGTCTCTCCTCACTCCGAACTCGTTGTCTTAACATTGTGGATCACAGGATGAACAGACTTTAGTAAATGGGTTTATTTTAGTTTTACGCGTATAGATGTATGAGTTTTCATGTCGGTACTTGTTTTTGGTTACAGTGGTTAAATCACATGTTAATTTCTTTACTACATTTTATTCTTATCATCTTTATACAGTTTGATTCAGCTCACGAGAGATTTCGAAGTGGCGGAGTTTGAAAATTTATACTATATACTTAAAATATCAAATGTACAGTACTGTCAGTACTACGCATAAGCTATTTGTAGTAAGAGTATGTGATTTAATCTTGGTACTCACTGCTTTAATACAACAAACTAAAATAAAAACACTAACATTACATTTTTCTCATTTTATCAAATAACCCCCTTGTGCAGTAGCACTGTGCTAAAAAAGGAAACACACACACACACACACACACACACACACACGTGCACGTTAAATGAACTAAAACTCTCATTTCCTGAAGAGCAAAAGCTGACAAAAGTTTGTTGAGATCTGGACCGAAAATTACTCTTACTTCGCTGCTATATGAAGAAATCAGCAAAACTCTTCTGCCTACTTACTGGCCGTCGTTCCACAAGTCATGGTTCTTTCACCTTAACTTGGCCCAGATTTTCGTCTTCTTACACCTTATTTCACGTACCTCAGTGACAGAAAATAGGTGCTATGACTGGACATCATTTGTAAAGCACCTCTTCGTACGCAGTCAACATTGAGGGAGGAGAGACGGCAATTTTAGAGGTCAGGTTAAAGTGAAAACAGTGTAACGTTACTGTCCATATTCTAAACTTCTTACCATCTGTATTATTTAACACTCAGGCTCTTGTGATTCACTCTCACCTCGATAATGTGTGTGTGTGTGTGTGTGTGTGTGTGTGTGTGTGTGTGTGTGTGTGTGTGTGTGTGTGTGTGTGTGTGTGTGTGTGTGTGTGTGTGTGTGTGTGTGTGTGTGTGTGTGTGTGTGTGTGTGTGTGTGTGTGTGTGTGTGTGTGTGTGTGTGTGTGTGTGTGTGTGTGTGTGTGTGTGTGTGTGTGTGTGTGTGTGTGTGTGTGTGTGTGTGTGTGTGTGTGTAAGCAATGCTGCCAGTATAGGCAATCGTATTAGTGTAAACGTGCGTGTAATTGTCTGCAAACGTAAAAGTGTAAGCAAGCAAGTAAAAGTAAGCATGCATGTATTTGTAAGCAAGGGTGTAAGTGTAAGCAAGCGTGTAATAATCGTAAGCAAGCCTGCAAGTGTAAGGATGCGTGCAGGTGTAAGTATGCGTGCAAGTATAGTCAAGTGTGTAAAGGTATGCAAGCGTTTAAGTGTAAGCAAGCATATAAGTGTAAGCATGAGTGTAAGTGCAAGTGTGTGTCTAAGCGCCCAGGTGCAGGACCTGAGGGAGGTCGTGACGCAGGAGGCAGGGGTGAAGGAGAGGCGGGGCCAGCCATCACGTTCCCCGCCAGTCCGCCCAAGTCTGTTTCCTCCCCCTCCTTCTCGCTCATCTTTCTTTTTCTCCCCTCTCACCCAAACATGCACTTTCATGACCCTCTCTCACTCACTCAACTCACAAGCACTCTCATGACCCCTCACTTTCTCAAGACCCCCCCCTCACACGTTTCCCTGACGTACTGTCGTCCGACTGTTTCCTCTCTCTCACAACCTTCCCTAACTCAAAATTCACAAGCCCTCTCATGATCTTCCTTCTCATCCTGCAACCTCAGCTCACTCCCACACCTTGCCTTCAAAAGTTACCCATAAAGCTTTCTCACATACTTACATTCTACTTACACACCTGGATCTTTCCCCTCTCTCTATCCAACTCTTCCTAGCTCCACAATCATTCCCACAACCTTCCTTCAGTCCTGTTATTTACAAGCAGTATCATAACTCTCTCTCACACTCCACCAACCCTACCTCATCCCTGGAACCTTTCCGTTCTTTCCTGCAATTCTCACTAACTCGACAATCACTGCAACAACTTTCCCTCACATGCCAGCACTTCCCCCTCCCTCACACAACTCACAGGCACTCTCAAAAACCTCCCTCACAATGTCACACTCTTTCCTCATTCCCAGATCTCTCGGCGACTTTGATGATCCTCCCTTTCTCTCGCACAATCCTCCTTCACTCGCATACCATCAACCCCCTCCCTCACACTCACACAACCCTCCCATTCACTTTCACAAACTCCCTTCCCTCATACTTTCACAACTCTTCCTTACCACCATAACTAATAACTATTCTTATAACCCTCTCTCCACATCCACAGCCCTCACTCACACAACTCACTAGCACTCTCTCACAAGTATCCTCCTCGTCCTCGTCGTCCTCCTCTTCCTCCTGTGTTTCCTCTGGCTTGCAAGCTTCCCTCACGCACGCAACTCACACGCACTCCCATAACTTGATACACTCTTGGGAATCCCCCCTCAATCTCCTACAACTTTCTTTAACTCTACACAGACCTCTCCACAACCTAAACATCACTTCCTCGCTTGCACAACTCACAACCATTGTCGTTACTCTCTCACATTCTCAAAATAACTCCCACATTCCTCATTCACATTGCCATGTGCCGTATCATAGCCCTTCCACACACTCCAACAATGCCACAACCCTAAATCATTCTCAATTAACAGTCACTCTCACAATCCTCCCTCACTCCTCCATAACCCCTTCTTCACTCACAGAACCCACAACGACTCTCATAATCCTCTTTCGAACTCTTACAACCATATTTCACTTCCGTGACTTACAGTTACTCCTTATGGTCTGATAATTCTTCCCCACACTTTCACAGTTAATCACTCACAGCCATCCTCTATACTCAATCAACCCTCCCTTATAACCACAGCCTACAAGTACTCTCATAATTCTCCAACACACAACTATAACTCTCCTTCACACTCTCGCACCCCTCCCTCACTCCCATCCCTCCCCTCGCTCCCACAATCCACTCTAACCTCCCAAATTCTTCCTCACATTCTCACAGTGCATCCTCACTTTCACATTGCTCCCTCACTCATCTACACACCACCCTCACTTTCTTCCTCATTCCCACAACTAACCCTGACTCTAACGATCACTCCTACAACTCACCTCACTCTCACAATGACTCCCACATTCCTCCCTCACTCCCGCATCCCACCCTCACTCCCTCATCCCACCCTCATTCTCACAACACATCCTCAGTCCCACATCTTTCCCTTACTCCCAGAATCGTCTCCTTTAATCCCATTTGCCTCCCTCACATCCACATTCTTTCCTCATTCCCAAAATTACCCCTGTCGCTCTCACACCCTTCCGTCAGTCCCATAGCCCTCCCTCACTCCCACATCCTTCCCTCACTCCCAAAACTCTCTCTCACTTCCCATAACTTCCTCACTCCCCAAATCCTCTCTTTCTCTCTCCCTACACCCGTCCCTCTGCAACTCGTGCCGGTCTGTTCCATCCCCTGCCATTCTCTCAGTAACTTCACTATGTTTGGATGTATTTCATTCACAGCTTTAATTCCTTCATTTATATATTGCATTATGACTCTCGCGATTAATTTACTCAGATGAAAGAAACGTCCTAGCCCCTGCCAGATTAAAAACATTGCTACTAAACCCTTTTTATTTTAACTTGGCCCAGACACTTCTTCTTTTGCAGCTTATTTCCCGTATCTCAGTGACAGAATAAGATAATACTGATGCTCTACATGATTTCCATAGTACTCCTTCATGACTCGCACCATAATCTAGTGTTAATCTCTTACTACAGCTCAGTATTCAAGAAGACAGCAATTTTAGGCCAGGTCAGTGTACAAGTGGTATAGTTTCTTATCTCTTATTACCAGGCTTGGCAAGTTAATGGTGCTTACCTTCAGACGATTTTCCTCACCAGAGACTCAAGCAATCCAAGCGCTAAGAGTGTTGTGTTCTAACAGCGTCGGTCAGAGTCAAGACAACAGGTTAAAAAATGGTTTGCAAATTCCATTATGTATAAATCTGATGCAATCGATTCAGAATATATCACACAACCCGTAACCCTGGTGCCAAGAGAAAATTATTACATTCTCACTATGCTGAAATTTACATGATATGAATGTGTCACTGAATATATTGTTTGCTGCATGTCACTGTGTTTTGATTTTAGGAATGAATCATGTTTATGAAATCTCTGTAAATTCCATCTGTTCTACTAGCAAATATAGGCTTATTGCAATTCTTTAAGCCTATATGGATGTCTAGTGGTAGGCGATTTAACGCAACCATTATTATACAGAATTGGAGATGCAATAGTGATGAAAAGCTGAGTGCAAATGCTTATAACATTAATTACAAACGCCAACATTGATCTGATGCATAAAAATTAACAAAATATTGATAAAAACATTGCTATACTGTAAGAGAGCTTTATCTGAATGTTGCCCATAATGGAGGTAAAAAAAAAAAAGGAAACGGGCGTTGTTACATAATTATCTGAACTACTTTGCCACGTACCATCAAGAAAAGCATATCATGGTACACTTCCTCCTTCTTCATGAGAACACACACACACACACACACACACACATTTAACAGATATAGACACATACAAAACATAACTCTACACCGCCACATACAGCACAAATATATGCATCACATACATACACAGACAGACGTTCATACACACTGGTACACACACACATACATCACCACCAACAACACATCAGTCCAGACGCCTTGTTTCTCTGACTTCGTTGCCTGTGAGGAGGTTTAATTAAGGCAGTACCAGCTGGAGAGAGAGAGAGAGAGAGAGAGAGAGAGAGAGAGAATAAAGCATCATTACTAAGGCATACTCGAGACTCGCATTAGCTGGCAAGGCGCAGATGTGTACCAGGATGAGATCTAGCGGTTAAAGGTACCAGTCCCAGTGTTGGCCTGGTATTTCGGGCTTGGGGACAAAGCTTCATGAGCCTGTTGGTTTGTTTTGGTTTCCTTTTTTAATATCATGTTAGTTGCCTGGGTCGTAGTTTAATCATGTTTCCTTTCGGTCACGTAATGCCATTTGAATTGAGGGTCGATCATCTAACCCCCCAAAGTTCTGTACTAGCTCAGCCTAACCTAGGGCTCTTACGCTACGATGTGTGTAGAATGGGAGTAGCTGGCTGTTACCCTTTTTCTCGTTGGTTTAGGAGGCTTCAAAGACATTTTTCTTGTGGAATCACTTTGGATGTAGTACAAAAAAAGACAAAATTCGTCTTTACGATGGTCAGAACCACACAAAAAATGTCGTCGTCGGAAAAGGGGTTAACGCGCCATATGCAAGTTCAAGTGAAAAAAGATGTGCTACAGAACGTTCTAAGTCGTAAAGAACACGGCCTTAGAGTAATCCAGATCGGTTCACGCCTCCACCAGACGATTTTATTAATCTCTGAGGAGATTTTTCTTAACGAAAGGGTTAAGGATCACGAAAATACATCCAAAGAGAAACTAAGATTGGCTCACCCGCATGCCACACTATTTTATTTATAATAAGAATGAGCTTGTAGTGAAGAGCTAAGGCTTACAAGAATGAGGCCTATATTATAAAAAATTAGCGCGCGATGGAGTATGTACACTCTGATTAATGGTGATAAGTGTCCCACTCCTATGAAAACTTGACTGAATTCCACTTCACATGTAGAGGTCAAATTTCCTTTTTTTTTTTTTTTTTTTTTTTTTTTAAGCATGTATATCAGCACCTGTGGGTCTGTCTTTTCCTTCACGATCTTAGGCTTACCCTCTGGTTAACTGAATGTGACAAGTCCCTAGAGAATTCAAGGTCAGTTCCTTTACTGTAAGAAGGAAGAAAAAGAAGAGAGTTTTCTGCATCAAACACCCTGTTCCGTCGGAATAACGAATCTCAAATAATGAACCCCAAACAAAAAGTCCTCAGGCCGAAGGGTTTAATATTACACCCATAAGACCCAACAGGCATAGTGGTTCACGGTTCCGCTCTCCCACAGCTCACCACCACCACCACCACCATCACCACACCGGTTCTGCTCCCGGAGGTAACGGAGAGCGAGGTTCCCACGGTGGCATGAGCAAAAACAGGAGGAAGATTTGAGGGGAAGATGTACGGTAGGGAAAATTCTCATGACGGCTGAGTGGCTATTGGAATGGAATATATTACATCTCCCTGTCAGTCTGTCTGTTTGTCTCTATTCATCTGTTTGTCTATCCGTCTATCTATCTATCTATCTTCCTACCCAGCTGTCCATATATCCATCTATCAATCTAAGCATCTAGCTATCTGTCAGTCTGTTCATCCATCTACCTATCAGTTTATCTATCTATATCAATCTGTCCATCAATCTATCCATCTTTGCTTCCTACTTTTTTATCCATCAATCTGTCTATCTATCTATCTATCTGTCTACTACTTTATCTATCTACCTACCGATCTATCTATTCATTCATTCATGCATTGATCTGAGCAGGCATTAATGAAAAAGACTTATAGAAAAAGGATATTCACTGAGATGGAAATAAATCGCCAAAACAGTCTGTGTAGCTGCCTTTTTATCTATCGTTCAATCTACCTGTCTATCTATCCTTCCATCAAGAGGAGGACTTGGTGGGGAAGAAATACAACTGGGAAACTTCACACGGCGGTTGGACAGGTACAATACTCGACTATAAATCTATCAATCACCCTATCAATCTATCTATCTATCATGTATCTATCTATCTATCTATCTATCTTATATATCTAGCAATTTATCGAAACATTCATTTCCATAATTATGTGTGTTTTATCCATCCATCTGTCTATCATTCAATCTATGTATTCATCCCTTTACATATCAATCTAACTTCTGCACCCAGCTAACTGTCTATCCATATATCCACATACCCTATCTATCTGTCTATTTATCTATCACATCCAACTATGTCAATTCATCCGTCTATCATTCTATCTATGTATCCATCCTTTTACATATCAGTCTAACTTCAGCATCCAACTGACTGTCTATCCACATGTCTATCAATCCTATCTATCTGTCTATATCTGTCACATCCATATATGTCAATTCATCCACGCATCTTTAATCCTGTTTGTCTGTAGATCACTTGCTTGGTCCTGTACCCTTGAGGTGTATCCTTGACAACATACCTTCCATGAATATCTGTCCCTACTCAGCAACGACCAACAAACAATAGTATACTGCCGCCAACCAAAATAATGTAACATCGTAAAGAGGAAAAAGGTAACAGTTATGATATTGCAGGTGCGCGTCCTCTCTCTCCTTTCTCTCCTCCTCCCTCCCTGCTTCCCTAGATCTCTCCTCCCCTCCTCCCTTTCCTTCCCTCTCTCATTCTTTGCCTCCCTCTTTCCCTCGCTCACTGTTTGCCTTGATCCCTGCCTCTCTCCTTCCTTACATCACTCCTTCTCTTCCTCCCCCTCTCCTCCTCCCTCTCCTTCCTTCGCTTTCTCCTTCTCAAGGTACTCTCAACTCCCCTCCCTTTCCCTTCCTTTTTCCCATGCTCTCCCCTTCCTTGCATCCCTTCCTCCTCCTTTCCCTTCACTCTGTGCTCCACCCTTTCCACGTTCCCTCTTTTCCCCTCTCCTTCCTGCCTGCCCTTCTGCCCTTGCTCCATCCTTTCCTCACTCCCTCTCTCTCTTGCTCCATCCTTTCTTCGGTTCCTCCCTCCCTCCATCCCTCGCTCTGTCTTGCCCTCTCTCTCTCTTTCCTTCGGCTCAACAACCCTGGAGAAATAAGAGGAAGGAGATGAGGAGGAGATCCAGATGACAGTCCATTACGTTACGGGCCTGAAAATGAGGCCTGGGAACTATTACTCAGGCCACGACTCAGCCCCAGACCCGTATTTCCATCACCTTAGGATGCTCTCTGGCACCTCTTCCTACCTGACTTATTGCAGCCATACGGTATGTCAATGTTCCCTCGTACTGTACACTATATATGTAACTACGTCTATATTTTCGTGTTAGGATTTCAACGTCCTCAGAGAAGGATGGAGTCATGAATTTTCGAATATTAGTTAAGCGGGAAGCTCAAAGTTTGGACGTATGAACTACGCGACTACGGGTCTGTAGACGAAGGGTGGTACGTTTGGTATCCATCCAGCAGCATCCCATGCCCGACAAAACTGAGCAATAAATGGCTGAAAAGTAATTAATAGTAAACAATACACATAACACCAAGTGCGTCCCATTTTCAAGGCAGGAAACAGCGTCAGGGTAAGTTAGATGATGACAACGACGACGATGATGATATAACATGTAAATGACTTACTAGACAGGAAGTGTCAGACAGCTTCCTAATTCAGCGAGAATACATCACGAACTGCAGAGCATCCCAGGTCCTGACGGTAGTGTACCTCATCTACCTCACCTCATGCACATCATCACCTCGACTCGCCTTCCCTCGACTCATTTCACGTGCATCGTCATCTCGCCTCATCTTACCTCACCTCATCTAACCTGACCGCTTCCAATCCCCTCTCCTTACCTCACCTAACCTCCACTCATTTCACTGTATCCTACCTCACCTCATCCTGTGCACACCATCACCCCGACTCACTTCACTCCATGCACACCATCACCCTACCTCACCTCATCCTCACTTCAGCCATCACTTCTGCCGGGAGATCATGTCCAGGTGTCAATGAGGGCTGGACGTCACACTGGCCCCGCATTGCGTGTAATTCTCGTAATATCCTAAGTGAAATTCCCGCCTCCACACGGCCGCGTCGGTAGGAAAAGCTTCCAGGAAGGACTTTAACCTTTTGACTATAATGATAACAATTTCTTTTTATTAAAGTATTACCTTTACAGTTGAATTTGGCTTTATTTTTCCTAGAAGGACACAATTTTCCCGGCTTCTAACCTCTGATCCCTTCTTCAAAAAAAAAAAAAAAAAAAAAAAAGTAGAACTAGTCTAGAAACAGTCAACTGGGGGGAGAGATACAGTACTTTTGGCCGATTTCGACCTCTTGGACCACCTTATTTTTCTTACATTCTTGATATCGCCATCAGATAAGTTTATTCAGCTTACGAGGGAAAGTCCCCCTTCCCTTATTCCCATGTGAACAGTCTAGAACCAGTCTGCACGACGATAATGATTGAACTTTATTCCCACCGCCCGCCGCTAGACTATATTTTTCAGGTCAGGAGAGAAACCCTCCCCCCCCCCTCTCCAATGCACCAGGTTAGAAGCGGTTCATAACGCTTTCACTACGATAAACATCATTTTTGTATTCTTGATAACGCCCTCCTTTCCCTTGTCTCTTCTTTGTGGAGGGTGACCTAGTTTTCACGATAAATCTTCGTGGCAAGTAGGTTTTTTTTTTTTTTTCGAAAATATGTTTTTTAATATTGGTGGTACTTTTTTACTTTAATCCCTTCACTCCAATGACGCATCTCCTTAATTCTTGCTACTATGAGAGATTTTTATTCAGCTTAAGAGATTTTTTCGAACTGCAGGTGTTAGATACTTTCACTACACCTTTCCGTGCTGAGGTACTGTCCTACGCTGAACAAAACTGTCTGTTGTCGACAAATAAAAGAAAATGCGTCATCGACCTGAAGGGGCTACTATTCACTCTAGCTTCGTTGTGAATTTTGGCATCGGAGTGAAGACAGACGTTTAAACAAGCAATTATATACACGACTCAACACCTGTCAGAAGACGTATTTTATTCTAATCTTGCTGTCTCCTAACGATAATTATTCAGCTGAAGAGAATTTTAGAGCAGAGGTACATACAGCCTTCATTAATCCCTTCGCACTAAAGCCCTTTCTAAAACTAAATAAAATCGTCTGGAAGTGGCAAGTATGAACTAAAATACGACGCCACCCGCAGTGAAAGAGTTAGGCGCAAGGGAGCTAGCTGGTTGCCGCGGCTGGAGTCCCGTTCACCATGATCACCTCCTCTCATCGTCACTCCTGGCTTCCCGGTCACAGCTGCCGGGTTTATGCTTCCGACACTACCTCATCCCGTCCCCCCCCCCCCCCCAAAAAAAAAGTCCCATCGTTCAGAGAGGTACCTACTGCGGTGGTAAGTCTGACGGATGTATTGTTCTGGTCGCGTATTCTTGTTGGTTAATGTACTCAATAGTATTTCTTCCTTAGCGATTTATTCTTCGATCAGGCTGGTTAATTTCCTTTTGCAAGCTATTTATGCAGTACATGGCGACATCGGAAGGACTTATATAGCACGGAATAGGACAGTATGGTGGAATAAACAAAATGAATCGCTACGGAAAAGGTGTTAGGCAGCTTTCTTACCCGACGAAAATACGAACTCTGAACTGACAAGGTTCTCTTCCATCTCTGCCTTACTAGCTTGTTTTTGCATATGGCACTTTAGTTCCTTCACTATGATGACTTATTTTTCATATTACTCAAGCTATCACCAGATGATTTAATTCGAGTTTAAACCTCTAGTGGCAAGGTAGCTAATGAAGTCCCTATCTGACTCCTTCAATGTGAAACATGTACCCTCAGAGATTGCAAGTACGAAATAAAAAAGACGTCACACACTTGGTTAATATTCCCTCGTGTAATATTCCTGCTTAATACATCTCACCTGTTACTGGTACCCTCTCCAGCTGTGTGGCTTTCGAAGGCAGGAGAAAGCAACCTCGTTCACTCACATGCAGTCTCTCAGCTGTTGTATGTAATGGTCTATGCTTTTGTGTCTTGTCATCCACAACTCAGTCATTTCACTTCTTCCATGACAGTGTAATTCCCCCATAATCCACTTCATTTCAATTTGTTCTGTTCCACACACCCCTTTCACCCATCAATAGGGTTCATACTTCCGTCACTCACAGTCTTTCACATCATCCTTCCACTTCCGCATTGGTCTTAACTTTCCTCTCACTCCCTGTACTTTTGATTTGCACATCTCCCATCACTTTTTCTTCATAATGTCATCCTACCGAAGCACATCCTGGTTTGTCCTTTTCATTACACTGCTCCTCCTGCCACACTTCTCCCTCGCAAAGTATCAGTTTTTATCTTTGCCAAACCATCACACCCCGCACATAAACCACAGGAACCTCATATCCATCATTTCAACCGTGTGCCCTTCTTCATTTTCTATAATCTATTCTCTTCCTCGTCTCTTTCTATTACGTCACATCTAATGACATCCTAACCGTATAGAACTGCACTAACCAAATTTTCAACTACATGAAGCCCACCATTTTAACCTTTGAAAATTTCCAAAATATTCACAGCATCTCTTTTGTCATTTTATCAGACTGTCACCATTGTCTGTTTGTTCCTTTTTAACTGCGTCGTTCGTTTTTTCTTTTCTATACGAGAGATTAAGAAAAAATTCTAACACAACAGAATATGAAGTTTTGATACGTATGATAAAAATCGAACGCTATGGACCAGGTGCTACTGAGCCTCCTTGGCCCACGAGAATATGGTTGTTTATGGCACCGACGAGCCGCGGCGTGAGACACAAAGGTAGCTTGGCTCATCACCCCAAGCTGTAAGCCTACTTCATGGTGGTACGTGACGCGCTTATATATTTCTACTACTGAATATAAGGTATCAGAAAAATATAGCCATCATCATCATTATCTTCATCTTCATCATATCAGCCCTACTTCCCACCTGATAGAAGAGAGGATTGCTGAAATATTGCTCAGTTGACCCATGTAAGGACCATAATGTTCCTATTCCACACACAGCAGAAGAATGTTACAGAAGGCAGACCAAGGCAACATTTAATTCGTGCTTACTGGCCATTTTATCCGGACCTCAGAACAGTGATGCCGAGGCTGGACGATAAGGAATATTGTGCAGCCCATGTTTTATAGTTGTATCATTTACAGTATGAAATAAAATGCAAGTTGAAGCTATGTTTCCTTTATATGAAAACAAGGCAATGTTTTGTGAATTTTGAAACATTATTTCTTCTAAAAATGTCATGTTCACACATAGATCTTATATATCTGTATCTATCTTTCTATCTATCTATCGATTAGCACTTAAATGTCAAGGTATTACTATTTTAGCAGTCGTTCGTAATGTGAAAGAAAGTTCTGACCTAAGTGGGAGAGCCAGGCCCTCTCAGTGCTGCTCCAAGACCCGCGATGTATCACTAATCAAAGCCCAAGAAGCGAAAGGAGAAAATAAGGAAGACGAATTTCTGCTATTGCGAAAATCGCTACTTTTATTGCGTCGCTAAATCATAGAATATATCTGGCGTTACCGAAGTGCCTTAAGTGTTATTTATTTTGGTCCTTAAGGTTAAACGCAGCTGCCTTCCCCGCGTCCTGACAGTGATGAAAGAGGCGTAAAGCCGGCGCCAGAGGCAGGGACGGCAGAGGGGAGGCGAAGGAGGCGGAATATGAGGGGAAAGAGTAGGAGGCTTGAGAGATAAGGTTCTGGGCCTGGCACCCCCCCCCCCACAACCACCCACACCTCTCCGACCTCTATTACCCCTCTCTCCTATCCATTCCCCCCCCCCCTTTGGTTCTCCCTCACATCCTCCAAACAGGGTTCCAACCACTTTACATACCACTACTGTCCACATTCCCTTACTTCCACCTCTTATTCCGCTCCTCCACATCCCCAAATCGGGTCCCATCTACTGTACGTCACACACCCAAATTTCCCTCCCTCCCACCCACATCCTCATCAGATAACATCAACGTCACATCCCATCGCCGCCCCAAATTCCTTATCCCGCCGCCCCGAATTCCTTACCCCTACACCGCCATTCCTCCTTTCCCCTCTTCCCCACATCCCTTCCCACGTCGCATCTACTTTACAGGCCACCACCGCCCACACTACTACTGCACGCCTTCCAACTCCCCTCCCAGCGTCCAACCTACATCACATCCCATCACATCTCCATTTTTCCCTTCCCTCCACGACCAATCTCTTCCTCCCACCTTCTATCTCCCTCCCATCTCACCATCACCGCAATTTCCTTTCTCCCTCTTCTTTCCCTTATCCCTCCACCCCCCCCCACGAGCCACATATGTCAAACCCCACCACTATCCATATAACCTCTCCTCCCCCACCCTTCACCCCCATGTTCCATCCACGTCAAACCCTAACACGGCTCACACAACTCCTTTTCCACCCCCCCTCCCTCCCCGATACCTCAATTCATGTCACACCCCTCCACCAGCCACATTACTCCTCCTCCCTCTCCCTCATTCCCATGTCCCCCCCTTCAGCCCCCCTGCCTCCCGCGTCCCATTCACGTCACTCCCCACCACCACCCACACTAGTCCTCCCGCCAGCCGTGAACAACAGCGCCTGAGGCCATCTGCCCTGACGTAGGGAATGTTGCGCCCTGAGATACGACCCCACGGCAGGACAAGGCCTTCTGGCTCAACCTTCATCTGTCTCGCAACGCCCCCTTCACGAATGTATGCCTGGCTTTATATTCACAAACTTTCTTTAATTTAAGCTGCTTATTTTGTGACACAGTTCTCATCCGTCTCACAACCCCCTCTCCCTTCAGATATACATGCCTGGTTCTATATTTACAAACTATCTTAAGCTCAAGTTGTTTGTAGGGGACTTGTGACTCAACCTCCATCTGTATCACAACGTCCCTTTAGGAACAGATGTCTGACTATATATTTACAAACTTTCTTAAGAAGTGCATAATATTTTTTTTTCTGTTTGTCTTCATTTATGCACAAGCTATACACCTAACAATGACACTTTACAGACTTTTTCAAGCTGTGTATGAAATAGTTTGCCTTTCCCTTTGTCTTCATACGGCTACGATACACTTCAGAACCAAACTACAATACAGTTAATATTATATACGAAAAAAAAAAAAAAATACACGGAAAACAAAACAAATTCTTATACCAGTGAAATGCTATGGCTTCTTCATCCTGCAAATCGGCTAAGCCCCTTGATAAATGTGGATCCTGGCTCAAGGGTGCTCTCCTCTCTCCAAGTAAGACAGGAAGCAGTGTAGGTGAGACTTACGGCCCCTCAGTACCAAGCCGTCTCTCTTATTTCATTCCTGCCACCGATGAACAAGTCTGGGGAAGCACTACGAGAAAATGACGTCCTTTCAGACGCATGACGTCTCTTATTTTATTGACGACACCCTTGGATGATTTGGGGGAAGCACAGCCAAGAAAAAAGAAAATGTCCTGTCTTCCACAAATCCTCATTCCTCTCCAAACGACAGGGAATATTCTTCATTCATATACTCGTTTCTTGTGTGCCATCATGGTCCTAGCACTTAAAAAAGTAAATATCTACAACACCTACCATTGCCACTGCCGGCAGAGAAGAGACAGCGAACTTTTACTTATGGCTGTAGAAGGAGAGATTAAGGGCTTTATCCTTAAAATCGTCTCATTGATGACGTACTTTATTTCAGTCTTGTCACCGCCCGGACTATTTCATTCAGCCTAGATAAGACTTCTTGTAATTAAAGGGGTAATTCTACAATAAGGAGAGGCCATTCCTATGCTGATGATAATCGTCTGACGGTAGCATAAATAGTTCTAATACCTATCGTCGTCAGAAGTTAAGAATCATCATCTCATCACCATCATCATCACCATCATGACTTTTTTTTCTTCTACTTAAGGTTGTGGTTATGTGGGATCCCTACCCTCCTTCCCCAAAAAAAGAAAAACCAATAAAAATAAAAATAAAGAGTACAAAACTGGGAGGACTTTCAACGAATACAAAGTGACACAGGGCAAACAATCATTCATGCACCATTCAAGACCCCGATTCCTGGCTCATCCTCACAAGCGTAACCAGATGTGCTTCACCTACTCCTGGAAGCCGAGAAACTAAAGATACAAAAAATTATGTAGACTGTGAAGAAAGTATTGTATTAATTAGCGTCAATTTGGGGCCAGATCCCCAAAACTTTTGGAGAAGAAGTTGGGTTTGTTTAGTGTTATCTTAATTTCAACTGGGGCTTATTAATGACAGAATTTTGCCCAACATCTTGTGAATTTCGGACCAGGTCACACATTCTCGTCAGCCTGGTGGACTTTCTACCACCTTTTCCTTACCAGTTTATTTCTACACATGGCGTACTAATAATTTTGTGAACGATATATACGTGATCCACGTAGATAGAGATATACGAGACATGCATGAGAACATTAAGGTGAATTAGGTAAACAAATCACTTAGGAAGAGATATTGAGGCATATAGGTGAATACTTAGGTGAAAAAGATAAAACAAATCGCTTAGGAAGATATGTTAGAGACATACAAGAAAATACTTAGAGACATACAAGGTAATACTAAGGTGAAACAGACAAACAAATCGATTAGGAAGATGTGTTACAGGCATACAAGAGAATATGAAAGAAAATCGTAAAACAAATTGCTTAGCAAGAGGTTAGAGGCATACAAGAGAACACTAAGGTGAAAATTAATACATAAAACAAATCGCTTAGGAAGAGCTGTTAGAGGCATAAAAGAAAATGATACGGTGAAACAGATAAAACAAATCGCTTAGGAAAAGATGTTAGAGAGCGTCCCAAGCTGACGAGAATACAGGGCCAGATCAAGGTAGCCTCCCCGCCTGATGCCGCCTCAATGCTCCTCCGCCTCCACCTAAAACCGATAATGCTCCTTCTCCCATAAATCGATACACCGGCTACTCGCTTGGCCTATCCCACGGGCGACTGATATTGGCATAATTTTAGAGTAAGCCCCGACACCAGATTTACGCAAATGGAACCGACGGACGAGGCGTGACGAGAGTGGAGCGAGACGTTGAACAGAATGGTGTGTGGGAAGTTTCTTAGATAAAACATAAGAAAAATAAATAAATAAATAAATAAATAAATCCTGATGTAATGGAGAAATGAAACCAGAGACCGCGGTATGATATTTTTTTAAGTTCCTATAATACACCGTGTAATACAGACGTCCTCGGGCACAAGGGGTTGAGTGAAAGTATTTTAGACGGCAGGAATAAAATACATATTGTCCGTAGTGATGGTTGACGGTAAAAGATGCTTTTTACTACATTCATATCTGGAATGAAAGTCTTAATGTAAGTTCTTTTGTCCTGTTACATAAAGACCTCCCAAGTACGATCACGAAATGGAATCAGAACCTTTGATGTGATGAACAAAATGGTGGGAGGAGATAAAGGAACGAGCTTAACTGTTTTTACTTTTCTCACAAAACATCAGAAAAAAGGAAAATTTAAGTAAGTCCCTGTGTTTTCCAATACGCTAAAGAATTCAAGCTCTTTCGTACTTTTCTCTCTCACCCATTTCATTTACTTGGCGCTATGAACCTTTAACACGGGTTTTTCTCCCGTAACAAAGATTCTCCTGATGTCATCGAGAACTGTTATCAAAATTTTCAGTATCAAATAAACAATGACACAGTGCTCTAGGTCGTATTCTCTGGGCACCAAAGTTAGCAAAGGGTTAGTGAAGGCACTTCTAGTTGGGAAAATGTATCCTAAAGTGAGTAACACCATCTGATGGCAGAATGAATATAAAAGACGTCGCTACACTGATGAGATTAAAGAGCATTGGTTAGGACTGACAAACCCGAAAAGAACATAAACAAAAGTAGATGCAGTGAACAGTGAAATGGGTCATACACTCACTCTTTCATCACGGAAGACCTTGAAGTTCTCGACTCCAAATGTATGACCCTGAATACACACTCTGTCGCTGCCACTGTCACGGTTATAATTATGCTCTTCCCTTGCAGCATTCTCTTTCATCTATGACTGAGAGGAAAACAGTCTCTCGTATTAAAGGAGGTAATGAAGGCTATATTAAACCATTCCGTTTTGAAAATCCTCACAAAAACTGAGTAAAGTCATCTGGAAGCAATAAAAACACAAATACACACACACACAAAGACATTATGGTGAAAAGTAACACAACAAACCGTACAAGAAAAGAAACATATTTAGCTTTCAGCTTACGAAAATTATGCAAGAAACACGTCACAAAAACCAGTAATAATTCTGATATCACCCATCTACGAAAATCTGGGGTACGAATAAAAATTATTAGCAATTCAGATTTCATTCTAAATCGCCGAAAATCTTACGACTTTTTTCTCTAGTAGGTAGAACATTTTACGATAAATTCACATAATTCTTATTGTAAAGCAGCTTTCACTTTGTTTACTAACATCTTACAGGAATTATACGACAATCTTAAAGACTCCACCTCCCCTGGTCCATTATGATACACAAACTATTCAGCGTCTTTGAAAAATGGTGCTCCCTCCCTCAGATCTCTCTTAGTTACGCAGATGAGAGGGCTGACATCAGAAGGGCAAGATGGTAAAAGAGGGGACGCCCATCAGAGGAGAAAGCCGTCTCAGGTAAGGGCCATCGCAGAAGAGGGTTGATGCCCGGAAGAGGAGTGGTGAGGGTCAAGGGATGACGTCAGAAGTAAGGGCTGGCGTCGAAGCAAAGTGATGTCAAATGAGAGGTTGTCAGATGCAAGGGATGATGTCGGACGTGAGGACAGACGTCAATGGTGAGAGCTGATGCCAGATATGAGGACTGATGTTCAAAGTGAAGGTTGATGCCAGATGAGAGGACTGATGTCAGAGGTGAGGGCTGATGTCAGTTAGGGCATATCAAAGATTAAAGCAGATGAGCATATTAGAACTGTTGAGAGAAAACTACAAAGTAATGAATGATAATGTACAAACCCCATCGTTAGATTAGTTCCCGCATTAGCTGAATAAAACCGTCTTGCGGAAATAAGAACACAGCAAAAAATATTCTGAACAGGGGTTAAATGAACTGTTCCTAACTCCTTTATTATGAATGATCCCCCTTAAGACGAATAAAACTGTACGGTGGTAGATAAAACATCAAAATGAAAAAAAAAAAAGGTCAATGTAGCCTCTCTCTTCCAAGCGTCAGACAGAAATGACGGACGGTTATCGTACTACCTGGGAAACGAATTCGGATCCAGCACACTATTACACAAACGACAGCTAACAAAGACCACGGCTGATGTCACAAGTGGGGGAAGGGGGTTGGCATCAAAGGAGAAAGTTGCCATGCAAGCAGAGACGTGAGTATATCTCCACGGCCTTGAGAATGCTCTGTGATGTTGGTGATGAACATGCAAACCTGACGACGTGACACATGACGGGCTAGACAGGGTTAGACAGGGAGTGACAGAGTTTGGCAGGGTGGGAAATGGTGAGGTAGAGTGAGCTGGGAGGAGACAGAGTGAGGCACAGTGAGACAAGAGTGATGGCGAGTGAGGCAGGGTGATGCGGAGTACCGCTGGGTGAGGAAGAAAGAGACAGTGCTGGTAGGAGAAGGCAAGATGTGTAGGGCTGGGACAGGAGTGAAGCAGTGTGTGTAGGATGGGACAGGGTGAACAAGGGATGGTGAGCTGTGTATGGTGAGGCAGAGTGAGATTGGGTGAGACACAGTGAGGCAAGATGTGCAGGAGGGGACAGGATATGAAAGAAGGGGCAGGATGTCTGACGGATGGCAAGGTGTTAGGGTGAGGCCTAGTGAGGGTGTGTGGATTAGGCTAAGATGTGCAGGAAAAGATAAAGGGTAAAAGGGATGGCAGCGTGTGTAGAGTGAGGCATAGTGAAGCAGGGATGTAGATAAGGGCGGCAGATCATGCAAGAAGTCAGGGTGTGCAAGGGATGGCAGGTAGCGTAGGGTGCAGGGTGAGGCAAAATTTTGGTGCTCAGACAGAGTGCAGGGCAAGGTAGGGTGTGTAGCAGGGTATGTACAGGGGAAGACGGAGTGTGTAGGGATGACTATGGAAGTGCTGGGACAGTCATGAGAAAGTAGAATCCATATCTATAAACTTTCTTGAGCTAAAGTTGTGTTTAAATTTACTTGTTTATAATATCGTCTTCACTCACACAATTTCTATACACTTCACAACCAAACCAGAGTGGATATAAAGTGAAAATATGAAAAACAAGACGATTCTTGATAATATTAAATTTTTGTAGACACTTGTTTTCACCATGTTAATTTGTTAAGATCCTTCATATATATGGAGCCAAGGTAGGCAGACTTGGTCCGCTGAGTGTTGATGGTATGCATGAAGCGTAGATGTGCGTGTGAGGCTGGAAAAGGAGAGTGAGGGAGTGACGTGTGATGTTCAGGGTACAGGTTACAGGATACACGATGATGATGATGATGATGATGATGCATGGACAGTAAAATCACGTGTAAGAAGAGGACATGAGAAGAGCCTGGTGTGCATAAGGTGACAGGCAGTGTGTAACAGAGACTGGGTGTGTAAGAAAGGGTGCGTAACAAAGACAAGGTGTGTGAGAGAAAGTGTGTGAGAGTGATAATGGCAAGGTGTGTAAGAGTGATATAGGGTGTATAAGAGAGTGCGGTTAATATCAAGCTAGGGTTTGTAAGAAGGTTTGTAAGGGAGGCAGGGTGTGTGAGAGAGACGCAAGGTGTGTAGAAAGGCTGGATATGCACAAGAGTTATTGCGTGTAAGAAAGGAATGGAGTGCAAGAGAGGCTGGATACGTAAATTACAGAAGGCGTGAAAGGCAGGGTATGCATGGGAAACAGGGTGTGCGAACGAGGCAGTGTGTGTGAATGAGAATTAGGGTGTGCGAGAGAGAGTGTGTGTGTGTGTGTGTGTGTGTGTGTGTGTGTGTGTGTGTGTGTGTGTGTGTGTGTGTGTGTGTGTGTGTGTGTGTGTGTGTGTGTGTGTGTGTGTGTGTGTGTGTGTGTGTGTGTGTGTGTGTGCGTGCGTGCGAGAAACAGAGTGTGCAACAGCTGGTCGTGTAACAGAGAGAGGATATAAGTGTGTAAGAAAGGCACGATGTAGGAGCAACAGGGTGTGCGACAGAAGAGGCAACACAGAGGGCATGTAAAAGGAATATGGTGTGCAAGAGAGGCATGGGGTGTAAAAGGAATATGGTGTGCAAGAGTGGCATGGGGTGTAAGAGGAAGAAGATTTGTGCTGTGTATTTTGAGCACATCAGTGTCACTACATGTAAGGCCGTGGCGCCCCTTTAAGTGAGTTTCCTTTACGTCATGTTTCCCTTCTAAAAATGCATGATTGAATCTGGAAGTTTTGGGGCCATTCGACTCGTTGCTTATGCATTAGTTTTCTTTTTTTTTTTCATACATGATAGAGAAGTTTTTAAAAATCCGCTCTGGCGTTCAAAGCGGCCAAATATTTGAAAACTTTGAGATAATAAAATTGTATTGAAAGTCTGATGAATATTTCGTCACTTAAACTATACCTCTCTCTCTCTCTCTCTCTCTCTCTCTCTCTCTCTTTCTCACGGGTACGTGCTATCGAGGAGGTATGGAGGTGAGGGCACGGGAAAAAATTGGTCACGTGTAGAGGCGACTTAAGCCATCACGTCTTTACCACCTGACCTCCCCCACACTTAGCCCCTCCCCAACTCTAAGACCCCCCTTCCATCCCTCTTCCCTCCCCCCTCCTCTTTCACACTGCTGTATAACGGTGGCACACATAGCTCAGGTCACACACACACACACACACACACACACACACACACACACACACACACACACACACACATACACACACACACACACACATTCTCTCTCTCTCTCTCTCTCTCTCTCTCTCAGAAGTCCTTTTCCATGCTAAATAAAAGGAATTCGTAACAGCATGGTCAAACTTTAACAGCGACCTAATCACACAAGCAATCAATAAGAAAGTGACAATACATTTGATTAATCTGTATCTTATCATATTTTTAGACACCATACTTGAAGGAAAAATAAATACAACTACTCGGAATTTCCCCAGTCGAGGCCCAGTTAGATGGATAGAAATGGGCTAATAGACATGATAGATAAACAGCAGAGAGAGAGAGAGAGAGAGAGAATTTCCACAGACCACACACCCCTTACGACGTCAACGAGGTCAGGCGGTTATCACAACACAAAAATTTATTCCCAAGTCAGAGTGTGAGATGGAGGGTGAAAAATGAAGACTCTGAGTGAGATGGAATGTGGGAGGGAGAGGGTGGAAGACTGACAGAGGGAGATAGAGGGAACGTGAGAGAAAGAATCTGAGGAGGGTGAAAGATGGAAAGCAAGAGGAAGGAAGGGTGAAAGAAATTAAAGACTGAAAAATAAAGTAGGATATTCGAAGGGTATGAGAGGAAGGAGGCCTTATATTCATGGTACTTGTATCTATCTATCTACCTAGAGAGAGAGAGAGAGAGAGAGAGAGAGAGAGAGAGAGAGAGAGAGAGAGAGAGAGAGAGAGAGACTGCGTGAATGAATGAGGAAGGAAGAGGGTGGGATGGATGGTGAGAACTGCCTAGAGCTATGGATATCTTTTTTATATACTGTTTTTTTTTTTTTATGGAGTTTAGTATATACTTATTGGAGTTACTTTTAAATGGAGGTACGTACAGTAATGGTCACTTAATTTTTATATATATTTAATACTCTTCAGGAAACCAGTAATACACGAAATTACTATGAGCATCCAGGGCTATTTACATTGTGTGTGTGTGTGTGTGTGTGTGTGTGTGTGTGTGTGTGTGTGTGTGTGTGTGTGTGTTTCTTCATTTACATATCGGTGTTGCTTCCACACATTCGTATGCAAGAGTGTGGCGCTGATCTGTATTCTTTGTCACGTAATGAGTATAATCAAGTATCATACTAACTTCGAGTATCGAATATCGAACACTGAATGAGTTTCAGACTTCTCAGCAAGGAGGGAGGAAAGACGGGGGAGGGAGGAGGGAAGGATGGAGAAGGGAGGGAGAAAAAATGGAGAACGGAAGGGAAGATGAAAGAAGGTGTAGGGAAGAAGGGAGACAACGAGAGGAAGAGAAGGAGACTGGAAGAATGAAGGAAGAGATAGGATGAGTTGTAGGAAGGAGGTAAAGAGGGAAGCAACAAAAAAGAGGATATGCGAGAAGAAGAGACATTAAAAAAATAATGATGGAGGGGCGAGAGGGGGTAAAGAAATAATAGAGGGGTTTGAATAAAGGAGATTATAAAAGGGAGGGAGAGGGGATGGAGGGAGTGAAGAGGTGGAGGAGTTATTGAGGAGGGAAGGGAAGGGGTAGGGAGGCTGACAGGGGGAAAGACTGTGTGAATGAATGGATTAAGAAGGGAGTGGGGGGGAAAGAAGAAAGGGAGAGAGGTGGTCACAGGGGGAGATGGGACGAAAGAGAGAGGGTTATAGTTGGTCAGACGGTGGGAAGGAAGGGGGGAAAAGCGACAGGAAGAGGTAAGGAGGATAGGAGAGATGAGAGGGAGGATGTAAGGGATGCGGGGGAGCATGGGAAGGGTGTGGGAGGGCAAGGGAGGGAGAGATGTTTATACGAAGAGAAGAATGGGAGGAATGTGAAGGAAAGGAAAAGAAAAGATTTTGCATGAATAAATGAAGAAGGAGAAAAACTGTAAGAGAGTCGAGGAAGAATAGCTTTAAGAGAGGACAGGGAAGCTAGAGCAGAGAAGAAAATGAAAAATGAACGAAAGAAGGAGGGAGGGAAATAGTGAAGGTGAGGGGTAGTGAGAATGTGGGACGGAAGAGAAGGAAGAATGAAAGAAGTCTTGAGTCCATTTTCGGCATCCAGGGCACTTGGAGAGGAATACATTAAGCGCAGAGCTGAGACCCAGCTTACTGAACGTTTCGCCGCATGAGTGGCTTCCTCAAGAAGTCAACCTTGGAGAAACGCTGAATAATTTGGCGTCTTCCACTCCAGGTTGGAGGAAGACTTAAGGACTACGTGAATGAATGACGGAAGAAGCGAGGGTCGGAATGAACGTGAACATAGCTAGAGAAAGAAAAGAAAAAAGACCATTATCCTTCACTGCCCACATGACGCCAAGACAGAGTCACATCTGCAAAGTATTACAAAAGCAGAATAAGTAAATCAAGTGGCTGAATAAGTCACCTGTGGACAAAAGGAGATATGCACTACTTAGCATCAACAGAGCTGGTACTGACACGACCAGCAGCTGCCGAAGACAAAGCAAAGAGGTCTCTGAAAGGGCTACAAAAAAAAAAAAAAAAAAAAAGTTAAATACCACTCTACATCAATGGTGCTCTCATGTAAAGAAGCTACCAAGGCCCCTATCTTAGGGAAAAAATAAAGGTAGAGGTGAACATACTTCTATATTGTAAAAAAAAAAAAAAAAGACAGGTATGCTGTAAATCAACTGAAAACACGGGCAGTACATTAAAAAAAAATGTAATGAAACTTTTGTTTAAGTCTAAGACGAAGGATTAGCCACGGACAACGGAAGACCAGGGTGTGGGATCATGATTAAAGATACAGTAAACAATGTACTGTATATGAAGAGACACAACATACTTTTAGAGCAGGGAGGGAGGGAGGGAGGGAGGGTAAGTTGGAAGGAGAGTACAGAGGGAAAGAGGGAGGGATGGTCGGAGGGAAGGTGTGGAAGGAAAGAGAGAGTGAGGCTCGGAGGGAAGGTGAGCAGGCAAGAAGAGAGGGAGGGAAGATGTTGAGGGAAGGAGAGGGAGAGAGAATGTGTGGACGAAGGAGAGAGAGAGAGGGAAGATTTGAGGGAAGATGTGTAGGAAGTGATGGAACGTCGAAGGGATGATGAAGAGAGAGGGAGAGAGGGGGGGACGGTCGGAGGGAAAATGCGGAAGGACGAACAGACAGAGGAAGGGTCGAAGGAAAGTTGTGGAGGAAGGGTGAGAGAGAAGGAAGACCTGAAGGAAGAAGACAGATTGGGGGGAGGGAAGCCGGAGGGAAGGTGTGGAGGGAGGGGGGAAGCCGGAGGGAAGGTGTGGAGGGGGGAGGGGAAGCCGGAGGGAAGGTGTGGAGGGAGGGAGAAATAGTCGAAGGGAAGTTATAGTGGTAGGGAGAGAGACGGAACGTCAGAGGGAAGGTGTGGAGGCAGGGAAAGAGGGAGTGAAGGTCAGAGAGGCGTGGAGAGAGGGAGGGAACGTAGGAGGGGAGGTGTGGAGAGAATGAGGGAAGCCAGCAGTAGCCCGGGGCCGTGAAGTCAACAGCCTCTGGGGGGTAACGGTACCTAAAGAGTGGTTCTGAATCTTAGTTTTTGCCTGGGCGTAATGAGCAGCAACCGGTCTGTGTAGTAAAGCAGCAGAAATAAAAAAACCTCCTATACATGCTTAGTTTTCTGTGTGTCTAAAATTACCTGTTATACGCCTCTCGCTTCATCTGCTTTATTATACTATCTTATTTACTTGTTTGCCCACTCTAAATGAGCAGCAACCACCGACTGTAATGCACGATTCTGAATAAAAGATCTGCAATAGACATTCTAGACCCGTAATAATAATACAGGTAGGCTACTATTCAAGACCTATATTCTTTGACTCATCCTTCCTATGAGCCACTATACTTACTGGATTTAAGATAGACTCAGCTACGATGCTATAATTTTGGTATGCCGCAATGAGGAGGCAGCGTGGCGTGTACGGAACGGACCTTTTACAAACGTGCTAAATCTGATCTCTTACTCTGCTTTATAATAATAAATTTCTAGGATTACTGTATTTGGGGCTGATTCGATGACGATCTGTTTACCTTCTATCTGCTGTATTGGCGAGGAACTGACGTGTGTAACGTCAGAGGCGCAACAGCAATGCATTTATTCATACTCTCACTATATTCTTTCATTAATCATTGTAATATTCAGCTCCACTGAGCCTGTAGATCTATTCGATAAAAGAAAGTTTTGGCGACGATATTTTCACTACCGTCTGCCGTAATTACACAAACTTGAGTGTGTAATGTGAAACCGATATAGCAGAAGTACCCATGGTGTCAGGGGAATTTTTCAATGTAATTCTTGCCATTTTCTGACGGTCTCTTTAGTCCTGAAGGGACTGTCTGCACTAACGGGTAAGAAATAATCTTAATAAACCTAATCAGTGGCAAAGGCTTTCTCTAAACTGAATAAAATCGTCTGTTAATACCAAAACTTGGCTAAAAAGGACGTCACCCAGATTCAAGGAGTTACAATTTCGACATTTTGTCTAGAACGCTTACAAAAGCTTCCTGACTCCCCATTATCTTTTCCTTTCTCTTGCATGCATACATTTAAAGAGAATTATATTATTAGGCTTCATACACGTCCACCTTGTAACGCTCCTAACACGATCATATATTCCACATTTTATTTTTGTAACGTCCAGATAACTTTATGAAGCTTACGAGAGCACACAAGTAGTAATATAGGTTGACAGGTTGATGAAGACTATGCCAAACCTTTCCAGTTCGAAAAATCTCTCTAAGCTGAATGAAACCGTTTAGAGAGCGCAAGACTTAAAAATGAATATTTAATTGTATGAACAAATCGAAGAGCGAGAAGTGTATGATTAAAGACAGCGCAGTTTACATACACGTTTTTCTTTTCTATTACCATCTGCAGCAGGCATCTTGATTTATTACATTCTACAAAACTTTATTTATACCTCGTGGATTTAAATATGGAGGAAGCTTCCGTCATATTGCTGCTCATTTCCCGCAGCTCAGAGGCAGAGAAAGACAATAGTATGACTTTCTTTTCTTTTCTACGGCGCCTCATGACCAGCACCATGTTTTAGTGTTAATCTCTTGCAACAGCCCGGTATTCAAGACGGAGAGATGGTAATTTAACGCCAAGATTATGTGGAGAAAGTACAGAAGATTGCTCGTTGGAAAAAAAAAAAAAAAGGATCTGGGGTCATATACATAAACCTTCTTACATTATGTATAAGCCTGCTTGTTTATAATTTTGTTTTCACTCATACAGCTACTACGCCCTTCATAAACAAACTGGAATGAACGTTATAGTGAAAAAATATGGCAAAACAAAATAATGCCACAGAAGTTTACTATGGCGGAGACTTATTTATCGTGGGGAAGTTGGTTAAACACAAAAGTACATCTGCTCCACATCCTCTTCTTCAGACCTAAGACGCATCATATCATATCAAAGAGACTCATTTATGGCCAGAACAACATGACAGGTATTCCTCACCTTAGGATTATTAGCCAGCAGAGGGAAGTTAAAAGTAAAGGCGTTGATTTATATGACGGATTTTGGCGTAACTACAGTATTTCACGCTTTGACTCCTAAGCTTACCTTTGCCCGGATAATAGGTCGTACTTTGAATAGCTTTGAAGGTTTCGTAACACTTCTTCCTTGGCGATTTAGTCTGCACAATACAACTCAGCATCCTCTCGCATGCTACTGATGCAAGAAATGAGCATGATAACACTTTACAGATAACATAAAATAAAATTTTCAGGTGCAGTGCGCCAATTAAAAAGCTAAGGAAGTGGTGCTCCGAATCCTCCAATTCCCGAATTACACAAGCCACTTTATGAGAGAGGGTGGCGTGTCCTAGGAGAAAGGGTTGTGCAGAAAGGACGAAAATACTTGAAAACATTTGTGTCAGGGTCACCACTCACGCGAAAGCAGCGCCACACAGCAGGAAACAATATATATATATATATATATATATATATATATATATATATATATATATATATATACTGTACAGATAGATAGATAGTAGATAGATGGATATAGATATACTGATAGATAGGCAGATAGATGGACTGATAAGCAGATAGATGAATTGACCGATGTACAGATTTTTACTGAGCCTCTTCATTTTCCGTATTCTAAAAAGATTTGGCTGTGATTATTCAAGTGCTGATTTAACCATTTCTTTACGATGAAGTCTTGTTGCATTCAGTTTATAAGAGATCCCTTGTGGTAAAGGGGCTGACGAAGGCTATCAACTCCTCAGTTCTAGGAGTCTGTCCTCAGCTGAATGAAATCAAACTTAAACAAACATCGTCATCCGAGTGATTGAGTTGAGGAGGAAATCAGTATCTACATTCACATTCTTTCCCCTCAGTCTCCTGCTTCCCTCTAATTGACCCTTAGGTATTCAGTATTCTTAAAGGCTGTTGCTTGATGACTCTTTAACCCTTCAGCTGGACATTAACTCAAGTTCGCCCAAACAATATACAACCTCAGCAAAGAAGGACTTACTCGAGAGGGATATGAACTCTAATGGTCAAAACAACTCTAATACTCTGTTGCAACTAACGCCAGACGATTTTACTTATCTGAGTGTGCTGTAGGAGCTTGATACAGTTAATACCGTCACTAATACCCCTCTCATGATAGGGACAAATCGAATAATTGCTTCCAGACAACGCCAAACGATTGATTCAACTGACAGTGAATCACAGGAATTGGAGTGTTAATCATATGACCAGTGAAATTTCCCAGCACTGAAGAAAGTCAGTCTTGTGTGTACTGGAATATAATACCTAAAAGCGTCCATGGCAAGAAGCTGTACAATGTTAGATGATACGTATGCCTGAACCCCTGGTGCAGTATTTTCCCCGTATTTTCATGTTTATTCTTCTGGTTTGCTCTGATCACCTTAATTTCGCTCAACAAATTCACTAATGACCAATCCCGCGGTGCTGTGAATACATAAAGTGGTTTCTGCTTTCGCCTGTGGTCCTCAATTCGGTTCACTAGACTACCTCTTTTCATTTATTCGCTTCCTGTTCATATAACATCACAATATTTTACTACGGAACGTCATTCGTATCCACAGTTATTATTCTACGGAACACCATTTTCACACAAGGTACAGGGCCTCACATTATATCACTGAATATTTTAGCTCGAAAATCTACCTACTTCTCATCGAATATTTTTTTATTGAATGCTATTCTCTTCAATGGTGCAGTTAATTAGTACAAAATATTTTAATACGGGACACAGATTTTATGTACGGTACAGTTCCACAACATCGGACATGTTACTACGGAACAGCATTCTTATCAACGGTACAGTTCTTCGCATTATATATAGAATTAAACATTTTACCATGGAAAGCTATTACAATCTACGGTACAGTTCCCTGCACATCTCCGTATATTTCACTACGGAGCATCATTCTCATCAAACGGTACAGTTCCCCACATAACGTAATCGATTATTTTACTCCGGAACAACAATTTCGTCTACGGTACAGTTCCTCACGCACCTGTCTCATGATCGCGTCTCCTCCGGTGTTTTACCCGAGCTGACGGCCTAACGATTACATGAAGCTGGGAGTGAGTCTAGGAACCTGAGTGTGTTAATACTGGCACCATTAACCCTCTCACTGGCGGAACAACTCTGCTATTCAATTCCACCTCACGTCAGACGATTTTATTCTGCTGAGAGTGAGTCATAGGAATCTGAAAAATATAATATTCTACTAAGGTGCATCATTTTCAACCATGGTGCACTGCCTGCAACTACTTCTTTCGCACATTCTCTCTCTCTCTCTCTCTCTCTCTCTCTCTCAAGTTAAGCTATTTTCATCCATGCGTATGTCTTTCATCACACCCTATATGATTATTCTCTTACAGTATCTCATTCTCATCTTAAAAAAAAAAGAAAAACGCATCCTTATCTCCTCACAGTGCGATTGTAAAGTCTCCCAAGGTGAACCATTCCTATTTTCAGTTCGATTTTTTTCACATAACAACACTGAACATTCTCACATTGTACTGTCCACCTATTCAGCCACGGAGCGGTACACAACAGTAAAACCAAATCGCTACAAGTTGATACTGCTAAGAATCTTCACCTAGTCCTAGAAAGACGGAAATAAATGAGGAAAGGATGATGCGGTTAGTACAGCAGGTATGCACTACCATGAATATAAATGTATATCTTTTTATTTCCTTTTTTTTTTTTTTTTGAAAGACAAAGATGACTAAAAATGGATAAAGTGATTCTCAGACTAAATGTGCACTTTCACTGGGCTAGGGAAAAAACAGAAACGCAGAAATTACTAAAAAAAATGACAAAGCGGCTCTAAAACTAGGCCTGAATTTTTCCTTTGTATGTGTGTGTGGGGGGTGGGGGTCAGGGAACCGGGTGGGATGGGGTGAGGGAGGGGGGCAATGACTGAGCAGCATTCTGCGGCATCCCCTCACAGGCCCCCCAGGCCTCCCTCTTCCCTTCAGAAGATATAGTGGCAACAAAGGCGCTGTAGTTCAGAGCAGTGGGGGAAAAAAATCATAATTGTGCGTAATGAGAGAAAGTCCCGCGTGCTCGGGCAAGGGGGCCGCTCCCTATTCATATTTACGTAATTCACTAAGAAATATTCGTAATGACAGGGCGGCCGTGACAAAGCGCTCCACCTATAACGCTGTAATTGATTCCGGTGGGTAATCTGAGGCTGCCCCGCACGAATCAAGACTGAGATATTTGGTCGCCTTAAACGGGACGGCCTCACGCCAGTGGAGCCACTGACCCCTCTCTATTACCAGCACCGCTGAAGAAAATCGTCTTGTGTCAGCCTTAATTAGTGTCCTTGAACATCTTGTCCTCACGCTACCAAGCTACTGAACCCCCACTTTACTGTAAGGATTTCTCACACTGGAATAAAATTATCTGCCTTAATAAATTACATCTCTTAATAACTTGCTTGAATGGGTTCACGGACTGAGTTAGTAATGAGTTTCTTCACTAAGAGAATATTTATACATCAATAAAAAAGCATATATATATATATATATATATATATATATATATATATATATATATATATATATATATATATATATCATCATCATCATCACCATCAGCCGTTTGAGTATCCACTGCAGGACCGGCCTATCCCAACCGAAGTCGGGACGATACAGCCAATGTATCTCTACCACGTGGCTTAGGCTTTCTGGCAGAGATTGTATGTAGGGTGAGAAGTGCTTGTAAGTGTAACTGTAGTGTTGGTGTGGTTTTGGATGTGTGTGTAGTCTGTGAACCAAGTGTAATCGGCCCGCGCAAGCCGACTAGGTGCTAGCATACTTTATAGTAAGCGACACTGGTTCACCCACAGCACCCCTTGTGTCCGCCAATGCAGTACGTGGCCGGGTGAACACTCCCAAAGTTTATTACCCTGGCGGGGCGCGAACCCTGGCTCACCCGTGTACGAAACGCACATTCTACCACTGTACCACAGAGGCTCATATATGTGTGTGTGTGTGTGTGTGGGTGGGTGGGTGGGTGGGTGCGCGCGCGCGGGCGCACCTTGTGTGAGAGCACGCGCTTTGTGTATTTGTATGTGAGCAATAACAAGTTCCAGTGAAGGACTGTGCATATGTATGACATCATTGACAATGTCTTCCAAGAATGTACGCCCCATAGTGAGGAAGAAGATACAGCAACAAGTCGCTCTCCATCTGGTGCTCATTTATCACCTAGGCCTACAGGCATTCACAGCAGATACGTCAACAAACTAAAGAATTCCAGGTGCACAGGCAATACGTGGCATGCCACCTTCACACCCTCCTCTTATCCTTTCTAGCTCTTTTAGTACACCGTCAGGCTTTCCTTTCATTCGCCATCATTTCACCTTCACTTTTACCACCACCACTATGACCTTCACTTTCTGCTTTCCTTCACCTCTTCACCTGCATTTTCTGACCTTCACTTCACTTTCACAGAATTCTCTATCACCTTCATTCACTACTACCATTGCCAATACCGATTTCTCCCACCATTACCATCTTCTTCACATCCTTATTCTCCTTGCCTTCACTGTGTATATATTACACTCCTCACTCTCACTTCTTCACTTCCATTTTCATCTCCGTGTCACCGCTATCATCTGCAAATACTAGCATCGCTACAGAGAATCACCGAGCCAAAGAAGGGAAGAAAACTCCAAGTATTCGCATCGCTGCAGAGAAGAACGAAGCCTCGCAAAATGAGCAAAGCGGCTATTATTAAAACTTTTGCAGTGAAAATTGAGCCAAAGTAACGCTCAGATGCGGTATTGGTTAAACAAATGAACTGGCACATGTGGTCAGTCAAACAAATGAACATATCTGCAATTATTATTGTTACTGCTGCTGCTGAACACGAAGTCAAAGAAAGAAATGCAACTATTATTAGAGCTGCCGAAGTGAAAACAAAGCCAAATCAATTAACAATGGTACAGTTAATAAAACTGCAGTGAAAAAGGAAAGAAGCCAAGGAAGTGAGCAATTACTATAACTAGAAATATGGCGTGTTCTAACCTGACGAAGACCACTAGCCACTCTGAGATCAGCTAATGGACAAGTGTAGTCAGAATAAACGGTTAATTTGACAAGTACACAAGGAGACTCATTCCTGCTTCATAACTAAGGCTCACTGAACTTCACGTAACCACGACTTGGTATTCAAGTTGCCCCAGTGGCCCGATTCCGTCAGGTGAAAACAAACCAACAATAACAGCTGTCAAAAGGATGCCAGCGTAACACTCACATGCGGCCTCATCCACACTATGGGTCCCAGGTGCGGCTTCTTGTGGATGTACAGGGATCTCGGCGAGGTGGTGAACTCCGTGTCCTCGAACAACTGGCCTCGCTCTCGTAGATTCCTCTTGATGTGCGAGTAACTGCCCCCGCTCCTCTCTCGTTTCCTGGCCAGACTCCGGTCGATGGTCCAGTACCTAAGGGAGGAGAAGAAGGTAAGGTTAGAGTTCCATAATTTTTTGGTAGCTGGTCATAATATCAGGTAACATCAAGATGAATAAACTCGTTGTTGTTGTTTGTTGTTGTTGTTGCACCAGGTTCATATGGATGTGAACCCAGTGGACTGCAGGCTGAAGTTGTCCTTTCCTGCAATCCAACACTCTCCTTTCAGGGGATAAGGAAGGAAAAGAGGGAGGCTTGCATAACCGAGCAGCGGAGCCTCCCAGCTATATAAGTGCCACCACTCGTGAAAGCAACCCTCTCACGCACCTCGGATGACACATATCAACACGTAGCATATTGCACAGGCAACATCACATCAAATACAGCACATGTAATAATCACGTAACACTCCACTGGTAATATCACGTAACACTAACAGGTAACATCACATAACATCCTATAAATAACAGCACGTGGCATACTCAGGGTAATATCAGGGAGTCGTATACTTTCAATAAATGGGAAAATACAGAAAAGCTCTTTAGTATTATGCGGTGGTTACTATCGATCAGGTTTGGCATTAGACTCTTGAAATTCATCGTACTGCGTACGTAACATCATTCGATATACTACAAATTATATACAGTACTGTAATATTTGACACAAAGAGCATCTCATAAAAGGCTGTGCGGGGCACCATCACATAATATACTGCATAATTAACATCACATAACATATCATAACATAAAATACTGCACAGATAACATCACATAAAGCACGAGTAACATCGTGTAACATAGTGCACAAGTAACATCCTATACCATTCTGCATTAGTAGCATTACATAATAGAGCACAGGTAACATCATAATACCATACTGCACTGGTAACGACCCATAACATAGTGCACAAGTATAATTATATGCCATACTGCTCTGGTAACATCACATAGCACAAACAGATAACAATCCGTGTCAGTTCATGAGACAAGGGTGTTAAATGTACCCTTGCAAAATGTTCAGGAGACGTGTATGTTACTCGAATCATACATTTATACATCATTCTCTCTCTCTCTCTCTCTCTCTCTCTCTCCTTTCATTTGCTTTTTACGCCACAAAGGGAATACGTGGGTTTGGGTTCTGTTTGCTCTTCTCTTTTACCACGAAATTTCCCTCCATTTTGTGTGGGAGAATATTAATGTTCATATATTAATTACACTCGACACAGAGAATATTAAAAGTAAAAGAGAGAGAGAGAGAGAGAGAGAGAGAGAGAGAGAGAGAGAGAGAACTGTTTCATCCAAACATAAAGCCATATTAATTATTCTTGATATTACATCTTGACTGCTCTCTCTCTCTCTCTCTTGCACCCAAAACACACCCAACACGCACGCACACACATACATACAAAAACATACACAACCTTGCACAGCCATTCCCCCCTCCCCCCATCTCTTTCTCTCTCTCTCTCTCTCTCTCTCTCTCTCTTTCTCTCACACACACACACACACACACACACACACACACACAAACTATCATACTTCATACTTCTAAACCTAATTCCTACCTACACTTCACACTGTTACAGCTCACATACAACCACACACACCACCAAGTTCCACAGTGTTAAACCTCACCCTTCCACACCTTTGAAACCACATTATTATTATTATTGTAAATTGGCTCACATTATGATTACTAAATTACACCGGACCACAATGAAACAAATAAACTCATCCCATCCTAAGCTTTTTTGTCTTTTTTTTTTTAACATATTCTTGTGTTAATATCATAATGCCGTAACTATTTGTCTAAAAATAAAAAAAAAGGAAGATTTATTTATTTTCCGTCGGTACATGAGTAAAGAAAAATACGTGGAAACTACCAAGTTAATAAATTATATTTAACATACCTAACGCAACGAGTCTACATACACTGTTCCTCTCACAAAACATATTGTATACAGATAAACTACCAGCAATTGTAACGGGAAAACAGAGGGAGGTGCACTTTAAGGTACGAAGTATAAAAAAATAGCTTATAATACATTTACATAAACGTGTGTGTGTGTGTGTGTGTGTGTGTGTGTGTGTGTGTGTGTGTGTGTGTGTGTGTGTGTGTGTGTGTAAAGCGATGGATATATGCTAAGGTAGGGGAGAACTAGGCTCATTATATCATATTAAATTAATTTAGTCTAAACAGTTCCAGAATACTCGTAAAACATTTCAGACGAAACTATTTCCGACACAGCGGAAATTACTCCTGGGACGAAACAACTAGGCATTTCAACGCTACAAAGCATAATACGCCAAAGCAAATGACTCAGCCAAATAATAAAAAAACATGGAACAAAACTGAAAAAGTGGAGTTTTATAAAATACACAAAACTAATGCAACATATTTTATTAGAGCTTAAAATATGTCGCAATATATACCATAATTTTAACATATATTTAGCAATGTGATTTTGCTTTATGTATCTAACCCTAGGCATAACACTGGCAGTCTGTTCCCTAAGGCCCAGCAGTCCACCTACGTGCCACACACTTTCTCATATCACCACTTCAGGGCTAATACCCATCCCGTTCATGTTACGGTTGTCTCCTTCATGATTGGTGTAAAATAGTAGTTGAGGAGCAATTTTTATGGCACGTCGGTGGGTTCTGTGGAATATCAGCTGAGTGCTTGAACATATGTTGGCAACACAGCTGGCAACATGTTCGGGATCATGTTTGCAGCAGTAGTTGGACAGTTGTATGCAAACATGTTTCAGTGCAGTTTCGAACACTGGTAGCAAAGGTGATGGGAACGGTGTGTCCATACGAGGCAGCTGAGACTTCATCATGATGTTGCCAACATAATCTGGACGCTGCTGCTCCCAACGTGTTGGCAGCGTGTTCGTTACCGTGTTGCTTACATGTTGCCAACCCTTGTTTAAGCACACGTGTGGACGCGCCAGTACTGTGCAGTTCAAATAATCATAGCCTACTGTTCCCTCCCGCAGCCTAAGATCGAACTAGCGCACTTTCATAACGCAGTTCTAACCATCTGAATACCACCTTCCTAAACGATTAGTGAATGATGTTATTAAAACTTGCCTAATATCAAACCATGGCATTATATAACTGTACAGTACCAACCCTTCACTATACGAGCTTCCTTGATGGTGAATAACATCTTCAGGTGACAGAATAAAATGTTAAGATGTTACTGTTGTGGAAGGGCTGAAATACAGTTCGCCAAAGTGTACACCAGTGCCCCATTTCTGATCGTCATTTGTTTAACAAGGCAACTGCCAGGCCCATTTTGCGTCCTGCGGGGCGTAAGGGCTTGAGGCTTCCGTAGTCCAGAACATGTAAAGACAGGAGACCGACCTATGTCTCTGGTACATCTCACATGATAGAAAAAAAAAAAACCTGGCCACCTCCGGGATTCCAACCGTCGCGCGTAGGCCATGGTGCGCTTCAATCCAAGAAGCACGTGCTGAGAGAAACCAGTATTTTGCTTGTGTCCCGCTACTGAATGCGTTGCGGAATGTGACATGCAGCTTCACCACTTCAGCCCAAGGTGGACATTTTTATTCTATCCTTGTTGTCTTCAGATGTAGTTATTCAACGTAGCGGGACTTTTCCAACTGGACTGGCTATAAAAAGCGTTCATTTTACTAATTTAATAGATCCCCCAGAGTTAAATTACATCTGTTCAGGCAGCCACAACCAAAATGACTGCCTTGGGTTAAGCAACTCACACACGCTCATTTCTGCCAGCAGGTCGGTTTGTGCACACGACCAGGCAAGCCGGCTTGAGCGTGTATGGTTCCCTTAAGGCTGCCAACCCTTGAATAAATTACTGTCAGCAATGAGGAACTTGCATACACTTTCCCCCTTCTCAGTTTTAATCTATTTCAGTGGTTGTTATTCCAGCGAGAACTATAATTGCTTTTAACTGCTGAGACGAATGGCGCTCCAGTGATTTAGTACACTAGTAGGAGTGACATCTTGCCTTACACGCAGGTTTGAATCTCCCAGGGGTGACAGGAGGTTTTTCGATCAAATATATGCTACCGGGGGCGTACGTCAGTCTCCTATCCTTATATGTATTGAACAACGGTAGCCTAGCCCCGGGCCCGTACACCTGAAGGGAGTATTAGAGGAAGCACCGTTACCATGACTGATTTAAAGTTCGCCCTTGCTGTGAATGCTGAACTAACGAATGCCAAAATGCTATTATATTTCAGACACGTCCAATCAAAGGTGGAATTTAATCGAGGCAATCACAGTACCTACATCTGCACCTGCATGTGTATCTATCTGTGTCTATCTACCCATCTATCCGTCTATCTATCTATCTACCCATCTGTCTATCTGTATGTATATCTATCTATCTCCCTGTGTCAACGTATGTCTGTGTTTATCTATCTATCAATCTTATCCATCAATCTGTCTGTCTATCTATCTATCTACCTACCTGCCTGCCTACCTGCCTACCTACCTACCTATCTATCTATCTATCTATAAAATGATACAACCCAAAGTAAATAATGGAAATAATAGTGTGGGTGAAAGCAATTGTCTTCACTCAGAGATGAATAACCAGTTTCCCTTCATTTCCTCTCCTGATTCTAAGACGGAAGGAAAGAGTTTATCATCGAAACTATTTAACTCGTAAGCCAGTTCTCCTTCCTGTCATCTCACAATCTCTTCCTCACAATGCCCGTCTTCCTTATTTTATTCTGTCTGTCTGTCTACCTGTCTTCCTACTAATCTACCTACCAACCTACCTACATGCATGCCTACCATCCTAACCCTCTGTTCATCTATCTATCAATCACTGTGTCTATTAACTACCACTGCATCTATCCATTTCTATCACATCATCCTCTCTAAGCGGTTACAACTCCCCCTCCCTTCAAAAAAAAAAAAAAAAAAAAAAAAGGGCAAATCTTGACACCTCTGACACTCAGCCTCATCTGCATGGCATAAATTATGAACAACTTCAGGCGAAAAACTTTCTCTCGCCTTCATCTGCATAACTATTTCACTTCACGTCCACATATCGCCTGCCACCACTTCCAATCACCTCTCATTTCTCCTCTTCCTCTCGTTCGCCAGTGTTCCCTTCTTCCTGTGCTTGTTTGCCATCTTCCTCTAGTCTCTCTCTCTCTCTGTGTGGCTGATCAAAGTTTCATGTCCGTAATCGTCTTTTCTCCCAGTCTACACTTCTCCTCCTCTTCCAATCGCTGAGTATTCTGGTTCTTTCCATTCGTCAGTCTTTTTCTCTTCTGTTCACCACTCTCCGCTCGTCTCTTTTTTTCATTGGGCGATCTTACCCTCATGTTCGCAGTCGCTTGTTACTTCCAATTTACACAAACCTTCCCCCAACCTAAAGAAAACCACACCGATACCGTCAAGTAAAGAATCTGGGTGTAAATAAAAAATACAAGAAAAAATTACGTAGGACGTAATTCAACATCGATGCTGCCTGTCAGTACAAAAGGCCTCCAACAATTCTCCTCCTCCTCTCTTGTCCCCTACAGCACACAGATTCCAAAGGCAGCTGTGCAGGATCTTAAACGAGGATCTGAATTTTTAAGTCTGTATATTAAATGTAAGTAGAAAGCAACAGTACGTAGCAACCTTGAACAATAAAAGAGGAATTAAGCCAAGAACATAACATCGACAACAGATGAATCCGTCGCAATACCTTAGGAATCCGGCAGTAAATATGTCTGCTACTTTTCATCCCAATTTGAAAAAAAAAAAAAAAAAAAAAAAGGCAAGATTTTTGTCAGATTTTCTTGTACATCGATTCTCCCTGTCAATATAAAGGCCTCCAATCCTCCTCCTGCTCCTCCTCTCGCCTTTCTTATATATATCAAAAGGATCTGAGAGGCAGCTGACGTAGAAACTTTAATGAACTGATACCTTCTTCCGACAAAAGATTACACAAGTTACATTCAGAGACATACTTATGAATCATGACCAGATTACTACTTCGGTTCCATCAGATTAAACTAAGTATGTATATGACTGTCATTGTACATGTATTACCCTGTTTTATTTTATAGAACAGTATTGTTGGTACACACACACACACACACACACACACACACACACACATTGTGTGTGTGTGTGTGTGTGTTCAACAGATTGATAGATAGATAAATAGGATAGATAGAGATAGATAGATAGGAGAGATAGAGATAGATAGATAGGATAGATAGATAGATGCACAGACTGATAGGACACAGATAGATAGACACATAGACTGATAGGACAGACAGATGGATAGATAGATACATACATACATAGATAGGAGAGAGAGAGAGAGAGAGAGAGAGAGAGAGAGAGAGAGAGAGAGAGAGAGTTTAGACAGCAATGGAAAAAGAGAATTATTTACGACCCTTAAAAAAACAAGAACTTCGACAGGGTAACCGTAAGAATCAGACTGTCAATAATCAGATAAACCTCGGACAAGACTCCTCTCTCTTTCCTCTCCTCTTCCTCCTCCTCCTCCTCTTCCTACTCCTCCTCCTCCTCCGTCTACCCTATATCAAAAGGATCCAAGAAGCAGCTGCTGGGAAACTCGAGTGAGCTAGACGGCCACAGAGGAGGGAAAAGTTTGACAGGTTTTGGTTTTTCTTGGACGATAGCAGACTGTCGAAGGACGAGTCCGGGGATTATAGTTTTCAGTCTGCGGGGTTCGTCTGCAGTTTCTCCTTTCTCCTTTTCCTTTCTTATTCTCCTACGCATTTTTAAAGCTGATTTTGTGTGCTATATTGTGCTTATGTTTTACGCTCTCTCTCTCTCTCTCTCTCTCTCTCTCTCTCTCTCTCTCTCTCTCTCTCTCTCTCTCTCTCTCTCTCATTTTTCTCACACAAACTGACTTACACTTCAGTTTAATCTCACACATTAGCCTAATCTTGAACTTAAGCTTAGGTTCTCCTTTGCGCTTGATCTCGAGTTCCATTTTCTTTCTTTTTTTTTTTTTTTACTATCTCACATTTCATCTTATTTTCACACTATGGCCCATTTTCTCACTTATCAAGATTAATTCACCCCACTTCAAACCGCATTTTCTCACGTCTGCATAATCTAAAGCTTTATTTTCTTCCTCTTCGCTTTAATCTTACACTTCAGCTCTATTTTTAAGCAAGAGCAGAAAGTTGGAGAAGCTGCCCTCGCTGGGGGATTCTTGTTTCTCTCTCTCTCTCTCTCTCTCTCTCTCTCTCTCTCTCTCTCTCCAACCACCGTACGCGTTGAAAAATATTCCCTCCTTCAAGATTTTTAGTTTCCTTCTTTCCCTCCATTTTTCGAGCATGTCTGTCTGTCTTACCTTCCACCGCCCCAACGTTCAAGGTCATGTCCTCGCCTCAGCCTTCCAAATTCATTCTCGTCTTTCATTTTTCGTTCTCTTTACTTCCAGACGATTTTATTTAGCTGAGGAGGCGCTTCATTGAGTAGGAATTAGACAGAAGATTTTTAAAAGTCATTCACTGCCTGGAGGCTCTCCTAAAATGAATAACATCGTCTGTTGATGACAATAATAAAAGAATAAAGACGTAAATAAATAATAAATAAATACTCATGAAAAAATGGTCATGAATGAATAAAAAAATAAATAAATAAATAAATAAATAAAAAATGGAATCTCACCCTAAAAGAATTCACGGAGGTGCATGACGCCCTAATTCACTGTCCTTCCTGTGATATTTGTTAAAAGAGTTAGCGAATTACATTCATTTTTTATGTATAAATCTCTCTCTCTCTCTCTATGTATGCATGTATGTATGTAGGTATGTATGTATGTATGTATGTCTATGTATGTTTGTATGTATGTAGCCCGGTCTGTCTGTCTCTCGGTCTACCAGTCTACTGACCTTGTTACCTCCATATTAAATCATTACATTGCATATATTAGTGCTGGATCGGAGCAGTGTTCTACAAAAATAAGTAAATTGCATTAGCTAATCAAATTACACATAATAATGAGATGACATTCGCCATGACTTCCATCTGCAGTATGCCTCCAAACCAAGGCCATGTGAAGGGGTATAATGACAATGATGATGGTGTAGAAGTGTGTGTCTGGCTGTAGCATCAACTTTAATCCTTCAGCCCCACGACACATTTTTTTCGTTCTGATCAAGTTATCACCGGACGATTTTAATCAATTTAGGAAAGGCCTCTCGTGGTGATAAGAGTTTCATGAAAGCTGTACCCATCTCCTCTGGTCAGGAGTCGTCTGGAGATGGCAATACACAATTCTTCCTCTGACAGAAGGGGTTAATATTTCATCCTTGCTACTATTACACGAATGACGAGAGATCTTTCATGGTGAAGGAGTTATAATACATTTCCTGTAATCCCTTCAGTACGATGACTTATATTTCATTCCGCGTACCGTTAAGCGATCATACTCTAAGAAAAATCCATTAAAAGCTACAGAGTCAGCACTGATTTAATGTTTACTGTATATACCAAGTTACGGTTCAGTATTTCAAGTTAATATAAATTAAAAAGGTCAAAGATATAATTTACTGTGATAATTGAGATGCAGCCATGGCAATATATCTTTAGTCTCTCTCTCTCTCTCTCTGGTTTTCCTTTGTCACCAAGATGTATGGTTTCTAAGAAATGTATGACATCCATCCCTGGTCTGCATCCAAAAAAGAAATATGGTGGAACGTACTAAGGGTATGGAAGGAGGTATGGCGTCGAGGGGTTGTGTGTGGGTTGCGTCAGAGGACAGATAGGGGAAGAAGGGACCAGGGGAAGTCTTGTGGGGATAAGGTAGGTGGTGGGTCGAAGGGAGAGGACGGGAAGCAGGAAGGCGGGAGTCTGAGGGAGAGGACTGAGGAGGGTAGAGGAGAGTCGAAGTAATCTGTCCCTATTTTCTGTCTCACTCATTACATCTTATCATTTGCTCCCTACTAACTACCATATTTAGAAAATGTACATAAATAAGCGAGAGGAAGAGAAGTCTGGGGAGAGGAAGAGGATACTGGAGGAGGACGGGAGGCTGAAGGGGGGAAGGAAGGATAGAATAAGGAGAAGATGAGGCAAGGGAGGAGAAATGGAGGAGAAAGATTCTGAAAGCAATGGGGAGAGCAATACAGCTAAAGGAAGAAGATGGTGGGAAGAAAGGTAGGCAGGGAAAAAATACTACAACCGAACGTACAAGGGAAAAAAATCAGGGAAAAAAAGGCCAGTCAGATCATCGAAAAAAGGAAGGTATACAGGCAAGCTCTTAGTGTTTTTGACAATGTACATAATTAGCAAGGCAACGAAACTGGAACCACCTACGAAGCTCCTTGTCACTCCTCATACCCTATAATCTGGCCTAAAAAGGTAAAAAAACAATAACAGTAGTAGTAGTAGTAGTAGTAGTAGCAGTAGGAGTAATAATAATAATAATAATAATAATAATAATAATAATAATAATAATAATAATAACAACAATAATAATAATAATAATCTACGTACGGCCATCCCATATCTTACACTGCTGCTTCTTCACTCATGCTTGTCCTCCTCAGAATCATCCGTTATCCGTCTCCCTTTCATGCCTTCCAAGACTCCTTCCACATATATTTCCCCTCCTCCCCACCCTCCCTTACCCTACTCTCCCAACTCCTGGTTCTCTCTTTTTTTTTTTTTTAAATGAGTTTCCCAGAACACCTCGTCCCACTCCACCCCCGCTCTCATTATATGAAGAAAAATCGCCTTTGGGACCTGACCCCCAAATCGTATATCATTAATTTCATAGTACTTTTGAGTCACTTTTTTTTTTTTGCATCCACTTTGTGACTTGTGCTTTTGTCTCTATAAAAATAATGTGTTTTTATTGCATTTCCCCACCCATTATTCTGTCCAAGATGAAGCAGAGTGGACCCCCTTCACAGCACATGTTCTGCTCAGCGTCGTTTACGAGCCTAACCCTCGACAATATATATGATAACATGCGTATATGATGGATTTCGTATTTCCTAAATTAGTCAGATATACAGTAGGTCACCTAGAAACAAGAAATAATTGTCAAAGAAAAAATTTAGAAAGGTAGTGGAATACACAGAGATTATTTTTCCAATGCTCTCCGACAAGTGTGTGGTTCAGTTATATAGGCGTAAAGCATGCTTCTGTCTCCACTTTAATTACATTTTCCCCCTCCAGTTCGTAAAGTACCTCTTAAGCTGAATAAAATCCTATTATTGTTGCAAGGATGAAATACAAACACGTGTCCTAGCAGTGAAAGGGTTAAAACAATACTGCAGGGAACCATCACCAATATTCCAATGCAATGGTGTGCAAACAATTACAATCGGTTACGGTTTTAGCCTCTTCACTATGATTTTTTTCTTTTTTTTTTTTTACACCTGCTACCCTAGGGTGACTTTATGTAGCCAAGAAAAGGCTACATTAATTTCTTCACTACGAAATGTCCTTTCCCATTAGAATCATATCGCCACTATTTAGTATTAATGAAATATTCTGTAGCTATTATATGCAAAATGTTATTGTAATGAAATGGAAAAAACCCATCAGCTACTGTATGTAATACATTCTGGTCCTCGTACATACGTTCATCAGTGTAACATTACGTCCAAGGGTACAGCCATTTTCTAACAAACATATTTTACACACTCTTCCGTCACAGTTCGACACAGCAAATAATTACATTTATATATTCACGTTAGCCTGACACTCTGAATCATACTGTAAGCACCAAATTGAAATATTCCTACCTGAACTAGAACATACATACATACATACAAACACATTAATTTCTAATACTTCTGCCTTTGTACAGTAATAATTCATACTCTGACATCTGAATACCATGTTCTCCTCTGGCTACTATACATACATATATACGTACATACATACAGACCATAAACATACATACATACATACATACAGTGCACATCAATTCTCCTCCTGTATTTTTTTTTTCATTCCCTGATATCTCACAGCGCCTGCGAGGAAAAAAATGGGGACACCATGAAAAGATGCCAAAAAGATTATTGGTAAAAATATACGCTGTAAGAGGATCCCAGCCGCTCCTAATTCCGGCCGGGAGATGAAACAGAAGGCAATGAGGAAGAGGTGGGAGGCGTAAGGGGAAGGGAGAGGGGGAGAAGAAGAGGGGGAGGGAGAGGGAAAGGAGGGGAGGGAGAAGGAAAAGGAAGAGAGGGGGAAGAGAGGCAGAAAGGGAAAAGGGAGAGGAGGACGGTAGGGGAAGGGACAAGAGGAGATGAAACAGAAGTTAATGAGGAAGAGGTGGGAGGTGTAAGACAGACGAAGATGAGGAGAAGGAGAGGGGTAAGTGTAGAAGAAGGGGAGGAAGGAAAGGGTGGAGAGGAAAAGGGGTATGAGGAGAAGATGTAAGGCACATGAAGAGGAAGGGAGGGTGAGGGAGTGGGGCGATAGAGAGAGTGAGGTAGTGGAGGGAAGAGGAGAGGATGAGTTAGTGGAGAGAATGAGGAGAGAGAGCGGGTTAGGGAAAGAGGAAAGGAAGGGGCATGTAGAGAGGAGGGAGAGAGGTGTAGGAGGAGGAGGAGGAGTAGGCAAGGGAGTTTAACCATAAGGCAATGAGGAAGAGTCGGGAGGTGTAAGGCTGAGGGAGAGGGGAAGAGAGAGGAAAAGGGGAGTGAGAGGAGAGGGTGGAGCGGTATGAAGAGAGAAGAGAGAGGCAGGAGGAGAAGAGGGCGAAGGAGAGAGGAACAAGGGGAGAGGGAATAAGAGGAGTTTCACAAAAGCACCTAGGATATAAAGACAACAAAAGACCTATTGACCCACGACAAGGTTATCTGCCGGGGTAAAACTAATTGTGTAAAAGATCTGACGAATGTGTGCGAGAAAAGGATAGTAAAGATAACAGGGAGGGGTAGGAAGTGTAATGGAGGGAGAAGCGATGAAGGGAGCGGAGGAGAGTGGGAAAAGGAAAGAGGGGAAGGGGAAAGAAGGGTGAGGAGAAAGAAGGGAGAGAAGGAAGAAGAGAGAGAAAGAAGAGGGTAAATGGGAGATGGGTAAGGGAAGGGGCAAGAAGGGATGCAACATAAGACAATTAGAAAGGGTCAGGTGGTAGGGAGAGGGATGAAAGGGGGAGAGGGAGAAGGAAGAAGTAGGAGTAAAAGAGAGGTAGGGATGGGGGCAGGCGATGTGGGGGAGAAGAACAGGGAGAGCAGAAGAGAAAAGAAAATTGAAGAGGCAGGAGGAGCGGGTAAGCAGGAATATGCGGGGTAAGAGAGAGGAAGAGAGAAAAAAGATAAAGGGTGGGAAGGAGTCGGCGAGAGAGAGAGGCAATGAAGGGACAGGGGAGAAAATGATAGCTAGATAAGGGAATGAGAAAGCAGCAGGAAATTAAAAGAGAATCAACAGAGGAGTGAAGAACAGGAAAACAGGCTGGAAGTGAGGATAATGAGAGCTGTGGGTGTAAAATAAATGGCGAAAAAAGAGAAAAGGGAAGGAAAGGCGTGAGGGGGAGGAAAGAGGAGAGATGGAGGAAACAGGAGGTTTTATGGGAGGAAATAGGGAAGGGGAATGGGTGGGTAGGGTAAGGAGCAAAGCATATATATAATAAGGAGGTATATTGGGAGGGAGGCACGCTGGGGGTAAGGGGGCAGAGGAGGGAGGAGGTGGATGGGAGAAGGTGTGATATTCCAAGAAGGATTAGGGTGATGATGAGAGTTAATAAAGAGAGTATATGGAAGAAAATATAATATAGTGGCTGCGAAGGAGGAATGGAGACAGGGTGAGGCAGGAAGAAACTACTCAAGGATGTGATGCAGTGTGGTGTGGGAATAGAGATAAGTGTGGAGTGGAGCGTAGATAAATGGACTGACTTTGAGGTAGCTTAAAAAGGAATGGATATGAACGAAATCGGACGGAGATAGTGTAGGGAGGAACACAGATAGGAAGAGAGATATAACTTTTTTACTATTTAGGCTAAATCATCATCATCATCATTCTAACAATATATCCAACTTCAATAAATGGGTTCAGGAGGATCAAGAGATAAGAAAAGGAAAACACAGAGGCAGGGGAAACTATCAGCATCGTATCCAGTGAATGAGCTACGGGCTTCCTGTATTTAGTCATCATTCAAGCCTTAAAATATAATCTGCACCGCTTCACAGGCAAAACTGAAAGAAAATACAAAAATATAATAAAAATATAGTACCAACAGGCCATAAACACTGAAGAAAAACCGTATGTCAGCTAAAAAAAATATATATATATTCTCCTATACTTCAGTCCTGTCGTAGCCATTTACAGCGTCTCCATGATGTGTCAAAACCTTCTGATGTCTTCCTGACCTAATCAAGAAGAAGTATATGGACTGGGATCCCTTTTCATTACCTCGAAATAACAGATGTGTAAGAGAGTTATTGACCCTGCCAGTACCTCTATATGTTACTCCTGCTACCCGAGTGAAAAGAGAGAGAGAGAGAGAGAGAGAGAGAGAGAGAGAGAGAGAGAGAGAGAGAGAGAGAGAGAGAGAGAGAGAGAGAGAGAGAGTAAAAAAAATATTATGGGCAGTGCGTGGGATGTGTGTCGTCAGCAAAGACCAGGCGTGGGTGGAGGGTGAGAGAGGGGAAAAAGGGGAGAGTGAGGCGTAGGGGAGGAGGGTGAAATGGTAGGGAAAACAGGTAAGGAGAGGGTGGGAGCGTGGGGTTTGTGAGAGGGAGAGAGGGGTTAGGGGTGGAAGAGAGGCGTTAGAGTGAGTGGTAGAGTGGGATAAGAGGATGGAAGAGTGAGCTTGGTGTGTAGAAGAGAGGGGTTGGAATGGGTGGGAGAGGGGGTTGGATTGGGCGAGGGATAGGAGGTTCGAGAGAATGGGCCAAGTGAAATCAACAGGGACCAGGGATAGGTAGATGGCAGACAGGGGACCAACTGGGAGCGAGGAGAGCGAGGACAGTGAACTGAGAGATGGTGGGAAATACATGCCATCAGAAAGGGAGAGGAATGGCAGATTGGGAGAGGAGTAAGTAGTGGGGAAGCAGGTGGAGTAGTGAACGAGAAGAGGGTGGGATAGGCCTACATATGTTTTCAGTCTAGAGGGTGGGGAAGAGAGAGTAGAGTGCCAAGATTTACCTACGCACCATAAACCAAAGGTCCCCCTCCCAAAAATAAGAATTAAGTCAGCTGCTCTGGAACATGTTTACCTTGTTCCCCCGCTTCATCCTTTCTCTCTCTCTCTCTCTCTCTCTCTCTCTCTCTCTCTCTCTCACATCGCCTCCCTCCCCCTCATATCCTGCCCGGCTCCTTTCCTTCCTCTCCCCTTCCTCTCTCTCCTGTTTCCACTCTCTCAACTCCTTTTGCCTCCTTCCATAATCCCTCCTCGCTCTTTCCCTTCCTCCATCCCCTCTTCCCCTCCTCCCTCACAAATGTCCTTATGAGATATGCTGATGAGGGAGACGACTGTATCCCTCAGCTCATTATAGAGGTATCTTATTAGGGGGATAGCCTTGAAAAATACAACAGACGGTATTTCTGACTCTCCTCAGTGACGACCCTTCCTCCCACGATACACCACCCTACCTCATATACTAAGCTAACTTACCTGTTCATGTAGGCTTGTATACGACTGAGATCACAATATAGGTGGCTGGATAATATGATACTATTTTAGTGTATATTTTCCTCCCATTCTTTTAGCTTGTGTATAATGCTGTTTGATTATCATTTTGTGTTTTCTCATACAGCCACCATGCAATTCAGTCAGACTTGAGTGAATATTAAAGAGAAGAAATACACCAATCCAAACGATTTCTAACAACAGTAGGCGGTCACGAAGAGCTGTTTATCTTGCAAATGACTTAAAATCTTAATAAATATACAGACGGGAGGGACAAGGGCGAATTTCTCAGAAGTGGGCGGGGGTGGATGGCAATGGGGTAGTATTTCGAGCCATTGGAGACAGAATTTCGTAATTATATTTCTGAGGCAAAATTTGTGTGGAACCCCTTTTTCCGTCAATCCTCGAATAAAGGATATATCGGCATATCCAGAAGCCAGGCAAGATGAATTCCTGGAAACTGGAAAGGACTCAGATATTTCGAAGAGACGAGCTTGACGAACTTCTAGGTGGAAATGGGTAGTATCCTTGATGATGACGACGACGACGACGACGATGATGATGATGATGATGATGATAATAATAATTTGGCTAGGCATAGTTGAGTTTTAGTCAATTTACTATTTATCGGAAATTATAACACACTTCTTTAAATACAGAAGTTTATGATTTCTTGCACATCTTTGTCATGGAACCTTCTCAGACAGCCTTCTTTGGAGACAACTATTTTTGTACTGGCGCTATAGCTACAGGTAAAGCTTTAGTAACTAGAAAGCACTCAGAGAGCGCATACTTCCGCCAATGCCATTGACAATGAAAAGGATCCGGATCCGGATTCGGATCCGCCCCCAAATTTAAACATTTCTTTCTTGGTCCATGGCCCACCTTTCCCACAAAATTTCACTATAGTTCATTGAGAACTTTTGGTGACTATGCAGAATATTCCGGATCCGATCCCTGTTTTAATCATTTCTTCCTTGGCCCATGGCCCACCCTTCCACAAAATGTAATCAAAATCCATTCATAACTTTTTGGGTAAACTTGCTTACAGACAGACAAACAATCAAACCAACGTCGGCAAAAACATAACCTCCATGGTAAAGGTAATTATAAAGTTCCATCTGAGGGGCACTGCTCGGTATACTTCGTCTAAGAAATAACCACTGAAGGTAGTAGTCTGGGTCTGGAGGTGGGGGTCAAAGAGCTGATAATTTTGGAACCCACTGCCTCATGCTATTTTGGTGACGTTACCTGTAGCTGATGTTCCTTTTATGTAAAAACTTATTTTTTCCCCAAATATAGAACTGGAAGAAAAATATGAAAGGTACTTCGCTTTCATATACAGTGAGAGCAGAAATTGTGATATACTGTCAGTTACACCTGTCGCTCTTAATGAAACAGCATTGTATTTTGTCAAAATACCGGTAAAATGAATTGTTATTGCACATCCGTGACCAATGTTTATATATATATATTACACATATTCATGAAGAGAAAATAAGGCATAAGCATTAAACTTTACACCCACCCACCCGGCCATTATCTCTCTCTCTCTCTCTCTCTCTCTCTCTCCGTGTAATATATATATATATATATATATATATATATATATATATATATATATATATATGAGAGAGAGAGAGAGAGAGAGAGAGAGAGAGAGAGACGGAGAGAGAGAGAGAGGGAGCTAGTCTGCTTGGCACAGATGAAGCTCGATATCATGATATTGTTCTATAGACCTTTTTGACGCATAAAATACAGCTTTCCTGGGCAGATATAGATCACTAACATTCTTTATGGCTATTACAAAAGTTGGCTCCTATTCGTTACATACACAGTGAGTGTTCAGCGCTTCAGTTACTAGCGCTTTTTTTTTCTCATCCGACTCTGGGGATACACTTAACAGCCCGTTCCTTCAGGTCCAGCAGTCCTCCAACAAACCATATACCTCCACATATCACCACTTCGGCGCTAACTTCAACCGTCCATACGGAATACATGCTAGGCCTGTCTCGTACTGAACTGGTGTATCGGTATCAGCGGCGGGTTTTACGGTAGCTCAGTAAAGTATGCTTTAACGACTCGGTCACCGCCAGTGGTTGTGATCGCTTCAGTGTGTTTATATATTTTTCTTTGTTGCAACTTGTAATGAGAAGGCCAAATAGTTTTACATTAAGACTGTACTTAATTTACGCTTGAAGTGCAGATCCTTTCTCGCTCCTATGTAGATTAGTTTTATTTTATTTTTGTGCATGCGTACGTGGGTGCATGCATGCGTGTTTGTGTGTGTGTGTGTGTGGAGGGAGGGGTTGGGAATCACCATTATACAGATGTTTTATATACAGCAAAGTTATGGGGCTTTCATCTCATCAACTCTTCTCCTCTCACTGACTCCCCACAGGCTCTCTCTCTCTCTCTCTGCATCAGCGTTGCATTTTTCTCACTACTACCTAGGTTACTGCTTTTCTTTGCTGTCTGCCTGTATCCTTTCTCCACTGTTGCGGGCACGCCACACACGTCTAGCGCACACCCTTTTTGGAACAACAGGTGCTCTCAGTCTTTTATATATGCAACTGGTCAACTCTACAGCTGTCTTCCTCAATCTTTTTTTTTTTCTCTCTATATGCAATGTGTCCAGGCACCTCTAACTGGATGCATTTGTTTATAAATAGGCCCAAGATGAAACAAGGTGGACAAAAGGTAGAAAATGAGTGTGACAAGCTACTGATAACTTCCTTCCTCCCCCCATATTTTCTTTTCATCCCACCAAATAACGGAAGAAAACGAACGTGAAAGCTACTGAAATGCTTCTCCTCCGTACTGTCTCCTTTTCTTCACGCCAGCAAGAAGAAGAAAATTAGTGAGAAAAACTACCCACAAGCTACCCCTCCCTTCCCCGTAGCCTCTTACCATCTCGCAAACATAGGCAAGAAAATCAGCGTGATAAATAACCGACAGACTCCTTCCACGTACTGTCTCTTTTCATCACGCCAACACAGGGAAGGAAATGAGAACGATAAAGCCACCAATAAAACTCCGTGTGTGAAAAGCCACCGACAAACTCCTCCCCCGAACTGTCTCTTTTCATTTCTCTTTTCATCACGCCAACACGCTCATTTCTCCCGCCTCATGACCTTCCCGATCCCGCGGTGTAATGGGTAACGTTGCACGGGCGGCTTCCCAGAGAGGTGCAATTTCCGAGAGCTTTTAACACGGCCGAGAATAGGCTTTTGTGGAATTGCAAAGACCACTCGAAATAAAGAGGAGAGTGGGAGTGGGGTGATGTGTGGGTGTGGGTGTGATGTGTGTGTGGGGGGGGTGATGTGTGTGTGGGATGGTGGTGGTGGTGGGTGGTGGTGGTGTGTGTGTGTGTGTGTGTGTGTGTGTGTGTGTGTGTGTGTGTGTGTGTGTGTGTGTGTGTGTGTGTGTGTGTGTGTGTGTGTGTGTGTGTGCTTTGTTTATGTACGTTATGAATAAGTAATTACACACGGACAACAACAAGAGTGGCACCCCAAAGATAGAGCATAAATGCAAATCTAGTGTAACAGGTAAAGTCAACAGGCCAGAGTGGGAAAAGCTCTCATCTTACGGGCAGGTAATGTTACAAATTCAAGATTCTAATGTTGATTCTGAGATGCAGATCCAGTCCGTAACTCCTTTTCAACTAGAAAACACTCAGAGAGCGATTACCTCCGCCAATGCCACTGTCATTAAAAAGGATCCGGATCCGTGGAGATAGGACCCGCCCCAAGATTTAATCAATTCTTTCTTGGCCCATGGCCCACCCATCCACAAAATTTCAATGAAATTCATTGATAACTTTTGGAGATACTGTGCGGATACTTAAGATCCGGATCCGCCCCCAAATTTAAGCACTTCCTCCTTGACCCATGGCCAACCCTTCTAAAAAATTTCATTGAAATTCATCGAGAACTTTTGGAGATATCGTCTGGACAGACAAAAACACAGACAGACAGACATAGGTGGATACATAACCTCCTCCAACTTCGTTGGCGGAGGTAATAAATACAGTACAAACGTCACTCAACAAAGGGCACTCTCGGAATAAAATAAATCCCAGCACTGACAATGAAAAAAACAATCAGAACGTAGCTTTGATGCCGTAATTTTCATGGTTATTATGTACGAAAATAATGAGTTACAAAATTAATGTATTAATATTTTCACTTCATAGCCAGAAATACCAATGACTCCAATATACCGAAGCATTTAGGCTCATTCTGAAATCAGTCGCACCCGGCAGTTCTTATATATATATATATATATATATATATATATATATATATATATATATATATACTGACTTTACGTACAGACAGAGATACAAGAGTCTTCCCAAAGTCTGACGGACACACAGCGAAAAAATCGAACCATTCTGAAACACGCATTAGCAGAGATAGGAACTTCACTAAATTTAGCCAGTTGTAAATTTTCATCAGAGGGAACTGAAAATAGTTGTTTATTTACTATGTATATGAACAGGCAAGATAGCAGAAGAAGGGAAACAGCACGCGAGACAAAACATTAAACCCATCAATGCATTGACGTCTTTGAATTATTACTTATTATTATTATTATTATTATTATTATTATTATTAATTTTATTATTATTATTATTATTATTATTATTATTATTATTATTATTATCATCGTCATCATCATTATTATTATTATTATTATTATTATTATTTTGCCATTTCCAAACGATTTTATCCAGTTCATTATTTATTCATTTTGAACTGGAAAGGTTTAATACAGCCTTTATTATTACCGTCACTACTATGGTGTTCTTATAAGCTAAATACAATGGTTTGGTAGCAACAAGAATAAATTAAAACTTTAATCTTCTGCTGAATCTTGTGCCGTAACTCCACTCGTGATAATACGTCCTTGACCAACGGAAGACGGTGGGCATGATTCGCCAAGCACCCAGTGAGCACTGCTTGTGTTGAATTACGATAAAGCTGAGCATGGCAAAATGCAATAATAATAATAGAATAATAGGCAAAAAGTAGTACCGGTAATGATATAATAATACAAAACAAAATATATTCGTTTTACCTCAATAACTCCGTCAGCCCATTCGTTTCCAGGCTAAAAAGACTTTCCCATGATCTATTAGGGAATATAATAGTATTGTGCAACCGTAAAAAAGCCGCCAAACAATATTGATAAAGGAAAAAGGCAGCTGAAGGGTGACTACACTTGAAAATTAGGAGTTAGTAGATATAATCCTCCACCCGATTTAAGAAAATGATAAAGGATTACAATAAGAGTGAAAAATGATGAAGATGAAAATAGTGATAAGCCTTCCAGCGTAATATTGGAAAGCCTTTTTTTTTTTTTTTTTCCCGCTCATCTCTAGTACTGGCTGAGTTATACGGAGGTGTTGGGAAGGCCAGAAGGAAGAATACGAAGGTCATTACACAACATCAGGGCAGTGGAGTGGAAGTGCTACATCAGGAGTATTTTTATCGCCGAGTTCCATTCTCATCCCCACTTCCCCCAGCATTCACTTCCCTCTCTCTTCCCTTCCCTCAACATTCTCCCCCCCCCTCCCTCCTCCTCTTCCTAAACTCCCTTCCCCAACTTTCTCCTCCTATTCTCTATTCTCTGCCACCTCACCTCCTTTCTATCCCTCTTTCATCACTCCGTCCCCCTCTCCATCCTCCAACATTTTTTTCCAGCCACATCGCCCTCCACCAGCATTCCCCCTCTCTTCTCCACCAAACACTCCGCCTCCTCTTCTCCCACTTCAACATCCTCTCTCCCCTCTCTCCTTCCTCCTAATCCTTCTTCCTTCCTCTCCTTCCTCTTACACCCCCTCACTCCTTTCCTTCTTCCCTCTCCCTCCTCCGCCACCTCCCTTATTCATTTTCCTCCTCCCTCTCTCTTCCTGCAACACCTCTTCTCTCCTTCCCCCTCCTCCAACACCCACCTACCTCTCCCCCCTCTCTCCTAACACCCTCATCCTCCGCTGCCAGCTCTCATTTTCAGAAGAAATATTTGTCTTGTCTATCTCTATCACACTATTTCTTCCCCTGCCACCCAATTCCTTGTCCTGCTGTATCGTGCCACACCATCTCTCTCTCTCTCTCTCTCTCTCTCTCTCTGCCACATAATATTTATCATTACCTTTTGCTGCCATACTATTCACGGTGTTACCATACCTTGCCAAATCATACCGTATCTTTCACTGCTTTTCTGTCACACATCTTTCCCTACCTTCTGCCGCCAAATCTGTGCTCCCTGCCTCTCCATCTTTCCCATCTTTCTTACCCTAAACTCTACCCATCTCTGCCTCACCCAGACCTATCATGCCTTACCCCATTGCCTTTCTTCCATCTCCCTGTCTCACCCTGCCAAATCGGGCCTTAACTCCCTTCCTCTCGATCGTACCTTTCTCTGCCTTACCCTCCCACGTTCTGCCGTATCTGCTTGCTTCTCGACCTTTCCTCTTCTTGCCTACCGTGTCCCTCTGCTTATTCTTCTTGCATCTTCTGCCTCACCTTCAAATGTGTATCTGTCTCTTCACTTTTCCTATCCCAACCTTACCATAACCTGAGCTTTCTCTTCCCCTGCCTCCCCACCCTGCCTTTGTCTTCCTCACTCCCTGCTGCCTTATCTGTGCCTCCCTCTTCTCCCTTGTTTCTTGGTGCATCACCCTGCCTCGCCTCTACCCGACTCTTTACCACCCTGGCTCATTCTTCACTTGGAATTTCCTCCAATGTACCTAGCTCGCTCAATCTCTTCCTAAATTGCCTAACCTCTACTTCGAAGTTTCTCACTGTCTTACCCTACCCTGTTTTGCCTTACCCGTCTTCCTCACCTTGCTCTAACTTGCTTTACTCCTGGCCTGAGCGGAACCGCCCTGCCTGTATCTTCTCACCCTGCCCTGTCCTGCCTCACTCCCTACCTAAATTGAACCTCCCTGCCCATCCCTGTTTCATCCTGCCTTGTCTTGCCTTACTCCCCTCATAAAATGAATCTCCTGCCTCTTCCTGCCCTACCTTGCCTTGTCCTGCCTACCCTCCTGCCTCTCCTCTAGCATACAAGCTGCGACAGACTCACGGGAAACCACAGGTGCTAACACTCTCACAACAATATTTTCTGGAGAATGACTTCCACGAAAAACACCTTCATTCTCTTCACGAAAAGAGCGAATAACCTTGTTGTACCTGAATCTAAACCATATTTTTTTAGGTACTTTTTACCTTTGGAAATTTGCCCCTACCTTTTGAAAATATTTATGCAAACCAAACAGAAATTTGACATAACTCCTTCAGTAAGATGATGTGTTTTTATCTGGTTCTTGTTACCACCAGGAGACAATATTCAGGTTAACGGAGATTTATTCAGCTGGGAGGGAGGGGTGTTAGATATGACCTTTATTAACCAGCTTTGCACTAGAGAGCTTCCCTAAGTTCAATAAAGCTGTCTGAAGGCGGCAAGAATAACCATGAATAAAGCCATCGCACTAAAATGATTAAATCCTTGCAAATAAGAAATCATTCAAAAGCTTCATAATATCATCTTGCGGGAAGTGGAACATAAGCAAAAAGACGCTATCGTTGTGAATTATTTGATGTATAACTGGATTCGTACTAGAAAAAAAACTATATATTCATTTTCATATATAGAAATAAGCTCATATAGAACGGATATAAAAAGAAAATACAGGAAATATAAGAAGTTGATGATAACCAGAATCATCCTGCCCAATTAATATTATTATTTACTCAAGTCAGGGGTTACTTTCCAATCTGGAGGGTTATATACAGCCTTCATTAACCCCTTCACTATAATAGGTCATTCCGAAATTGACAAAAAAAAAAAAAAAATGCAGAGGTACAAAGCATGAATTAAAATAGTACGCCATCGCACTCAAAGGGTTAGAAACAGTAGCAGTAGTTGTTGTAGCCCCAGGTTCATGTGAAATGTGAACCCAATGGAGTGCAGGTTTAAACTGTCCTCCTCCTGCGGTCCACCATCCTCCTTCTGGGGAACAAGGAGGGAGTTGAGGGACGTTTATATAACCGGGCAACTCTAAAGCCCAGTTGTATCAGTGCCACCACATGAAGGCATCCCACTCCAGCATCACTGAAAGTGTCAAAAAGAAAAGAAAAAAGTTCTTTCCAGGAAGTGTCTTTTTTTTCCTCTCATTTAAATTGTTATGTATTTTTTGTAGTCTGTATAAATTATTTCCACTTGTTATGAAAAGATTATTACTTACTCGTTTTCCAATCATCGTTAGTGCAGTATGCTTAAAAATGTTTCCGAATAATAATGTCTGACTGAATTGACGCTAATGTTAATTTTTCCTCATCCATCAAAAAAAGAAGAAAGAAAAAAAAAGGCTTGGATGTTCATCACGACTGCTGGGGTGTATTATGAGTGTCACAGAGGTAATTACGACTATTGCCTTCAACTACGATAATTTTTTCTAAATTTATTTTTTACTCTGATGACTTTATTCAACTTAATATAGATCTCTTGTACTGAAGGCAAGTGAAGAGCACAGTATATCTCCTGCTAGTTAGACATTTCTCTTAAGTTCAGAAATTCTCTCGTACATACAATAAGCCTGTTGGAAGATTACAAGGATATAATCTAAAAGCATCACATGATTCAAGGGTTTAAAGCCGTATACTAGTGGGTCAGGGAGACGTCGTAACACTTCCTGTTTAACGATTTAATTTGCCTACTATGCTTAAATATTCCCTGGTAATTGTCAATATGTATCTTTTTAATATCGACAGAATTTGCATCACTAAAATACAGTATAAGGGGACAGTGAGCAGAGTATATCCCTGTAGAAGAGGTGATACGAACAGAGAAAATGTCCCATTGTATTAAGATATAAATCAATGTAGGCCTACTCTATAGTACTGTCAGGTTCGTAGAAAAGGTAGAACTGACGCACTAAAGACCTATTACTGCATCATATGAGATTATTTTATGATAGCTAAGGCAATATCTGGTAAACACACTGCAGGTCAGCACTCCCAGGTTCTCACTCCCGACTGATGAAATTGTCTGGCGTTATCTGGAAAAAAATGCGTGAGAAGACGAAAGTAGTAGTAAGAATCCAAGGCTTCTTCGACTCACTCTCAGCTAAATATCATCGTCTGGTGTTATCTGGAATAAAACAGTAAACAAGAATGGATGACTATACGCTGGAATGTGGGGTGAAAAAAGGTGAAAAATAATGGTGTAGGGATGAAAGATGCGGTGGATAAAGTACAGTGTATTCCAGAAATGAAAATATTTACATGGAAAAATGAATGTATGTCAATGTGAAATGATACCTCAATAACAACTTATTATATTATCAGATACGGCCAGGATTCCGGGGGCTTGGATGATGAGTGAATGGAAGCGTGGCCCATTGGAAAACTTGGGCTGCCTGGACGTTGCTACTCCTCACCCTGCACTAAGGTGAAAAAGGAGGTCCAGATGATGATGATAATGATAATGATGATGATGATATACGGTGAGGGTATGCAGAGGTGAATATAATATGAAAAAATAAATACTGGCAAATGACAGATCGATCTTACCTAAGTATGTGGAGGGTGGAAATAGATAGTGGGAAAATATAAGCAGGCAGGAGGAACTGTAAAGTGGAAGAGATTACATGCGAAACAATAAATGCTAAAAGGTGTAAAAATGCAGAGGAAGAAGAAAGACACATTGAATTATTAACGGCGAGACTGGAAATATAAACAAAACTAAAAAATATATAAGCTTAGGGAAGAAAACATACAGGGGGGGAAAAGTATATAATATAGATTAAGCGCTCACACAGTAAAAGTAAATGTTAGAAAGTGAAAAAATATAACGCGAAAATGAAAGATACGCCGAAAACAGCGTATCCAGGGAGGTGAAAATATAAAGTGGAAAAGCATATGCCGGAAGGAGGAAAAGATGGAACGAAGAAGTGCACTTGAGTCAAGAAAGGTTGGCTTGGAGGCCATTCTGTCTGGACACACTGGCTTGAATTCCGGGAGACGGCGTTTGGAAATAGCGCAGCGGGTGAAATTTGTTTTTTTATTGTGGATACGTATTTCTCTTTATTGTGTATATCTGTCTCTTTTATTGTGTATTCTCTGTCCGCTTTGTGCTTATCTCTAGTGTATGCTTAACTTCTTTTTTACCTTTCTTTTGTTACGGAGAAATATTTGGAACTGGAGGGGTTCGAATCAAGATATATTATTTATTAATCCTCTGAATATATGAGGTAGTAAGACCAAACTATATTAAGACGTCATACGATAAAAAGGGATTCATAGAACAGTAGGTCATAAATCACGAGCATGAATAATGATTTCAGGGCCAAGGAGAGTGTATCGTTCTTGGGGTACTAGGCCCCTGGGAGCGATGGTGTGCTCTTAAATTTTTAAATGCTTGCTACCGTACAGCAGTTTTATTTACCTTAGATAAGGCTTCTCGTAGTGAAGGTGTTAGAATGAGTTATTATTAGCCTTTCCAGCACCAGGATGTTTGGTAATGCATATTCATGCTACGGCCTGACGACTCTGTTCAACTTACGAAATTTCTAAGTAGAGATAATCGCTACTTACGATACAAAGTAGACTCAGACTCCCGTAAGGAAAAGCTCCATTTATATCATTTGCGACACTGTGAAGTCGACGCACGAAACTTGAATTAAAGGTGACAGGTGCAGAAGTTAGTATTGGCATCATATTTCAGAATAACCGATCCAAACAACACATTCCTACGGCGCTGCTGGAGGGTCAGTCTTCACCTTAAAGTTACGAGAAATGTATGAGAAGGTTAACAGGTGATGGTCCTTGTTATGGCAGCGAAGACAAAGTAAAAGTGAGAGGTACCAAGGGCAAGTGGAGTTTAAGAGATGGGAGAGAAGAATCGTACAGTCTTGGAACGTCTGAGGCGACGATATTCGTAGGACAGTATTCATTGGAATACAATACTCATTGGACAATTTATTAGACAATATGCAAATAAGCGTAACTAAAGCGTAGACTTCACAGGACAATATTCATGGGACAGAATTCATAGGACAATATTCAAAGGACGACTGTACGGAAAGCATGGACGGCAATATTCGCAAGGAAACATTGTGCATAGGAGGACGGTATTCACAGGAAAACAATATATACAGAAACACAGTATTCAGAGACCCAAACGTGTAGAGGGGCTTTTAGGAATCATAAAGAATGCTTAGTGATGCTCGGGACCTCTTATATTCCTTGTTTTAAGAGGAAAGGGAGACGTTACGGCTACGAAAATTACCGCCAGTGAGTCGCATACACATCTCTCAGATCCCTCTAATGCTGACTCCACAGTAAAGGGTGTGCCAGGAATTCAGAAATATTAGACTAATATTGAATTTCCTTTTGGTTTCATTGTATTCATGCTTATTACCTATCCTATGTACTGACCGATGAAGGCCTGCTAAATATGGAACTTGTGAGTAGATTCAGTGCCACGGTCATGAATTAAAGCACTGTCGGGGTTGAACATAACTAAAATCGGGTGTCATCATGAAGCAGACAAAAATCCTTCATACAGCAGCTGTTCCTTCAGTTTCGTTTCAGCTACTCAAATTATTAGCCCCCACACTAAGTTTACCTATTTTATTATTTTTTTTTACGTATTCCTACTATCTCCGAGACAATTATATAAACTCTGGAAGGATTTTTTTGGAGCATGGAATGGGTCTGACACAGGCTTCACTAATCTGTCTGCTACTGTGGTGTTTTCCTGAACTTAATACTACCCCAAAGTAGTTGCTGGTATTTTATAAAATTAAATAATCTCTCTCTCTCTCTCTCTCTCTCTCTCGCTACCTATCTGTCTATTTCTATCTCTGTCTCCATCTATCTATATGTATAGACAGACAGACAGACAAACACACAGACATATAGATATAGATAGACAGGTAGACAGATAGATAGACAGATAGATAGATAGATAGACAGACAGATGGATGGTTGGATGGATAGATAGACAGACAGATAAAGTTTAAGGACTGAAACTCTCCTTAACAGTATATTATTCAAATCCTGTCCAGCGTTCTTTAATGAAGTCATGACCTGGATTATATTGCCGGTGTGGACCAGGCCGACTCGCTGCCAAAATTAAGCGAGCGTTCCCATTAATATCCGACCCTGCTTTATTGCGCCTAATGACCCGGACACACCTAAGCGGCATAATCACCATCGCTTTTTGACCCAAACAAACCCCCACTGGTTTCTTCCCGACGTCGTTACCAGACTCGCTCTCTTAATTCCCGGTCCACCCCCCCTCCCGCTTCCCACGTTAATTTACATAGCCGGGCTTTTGGCTGGCGATATTAAACCCTCTTTGTGACCTCACGGGTTGCGGCTGCTCAGACGAGAAAATATGGAGTGAAACATTTGCATCAGAATGAGTGGTGGTGGTCGTGGTTGGAGGGGCTTGTTATTGATGAGAGCTCGAGAATAGGAGTGGCTGTGTTGTTGAGGGTGGAGTGTTGTTGAAATCTGTGTTGGGGGGGTTGCTGTGTTGAAGGAAGTTGCGTGTTTTGAAGGTCTTTTTGGGAAAATTGTTGAGCTGAAGGGTGATTACCGTATTGATGGGTCCATGGGAGAAAAAGGATGTTGTGTTGTGCTGTGCTGTGAGGGTTGTAGGATGACAGCTGAGTTTTTGGAAGCTGTACGTTGTGAGGGCTGTGTTGTGAGAAGCAGGATTGTGGTGGTTGGGGGGTCGTTACTGATGAAAGTTCGATAATGCGAGTGTGCTGTATTGTGTTGCGTTGTGCTATAAGAAGAAGGGCCTGTAATGTGAATGGAGCACTATTGGCAGCTGTGTTATGGCGCTGTGCTGTGGAGACTGTGTTGTAAGAATCTGAGTTGTGATAGATGGAAGAGTTGTTACTGATGAGGCCATGAGAACAGGGATGCTGTGTTGTGTTGTGCTGTGAGGAGGGAGGAAGTGCTGTGGGGATGCAGAAAGTTAGTTTGTCATGAGACGTTGTGTTTTGCTGGGCTGGAAGGGCTGTCATTGATAAAACCATGAAAATAAGAGTGCTGTGTTGAGTATTGCTGTGAGGAAAGGAAGCTGTGTAGTAAGGCCTGTAGGAGGTTACCTGTGTTAGGGGAAGTTGTGTGTTGTGAGAGCTGTATTTTGGGAATCTGAGTAGTGGTGATAGAAAGGGAAGTCACTGGAGGTAATTGGTGAAACAATGAAAACAGAGGTATTGTGTTGTAGAAACCTGTGCTGTTGGTGATGATGAGAGCATGAGGGTAAGATTTGCTGTGTTTTGGGAGGCTGTGTTTTACAATGCTGTGTCGAACTGTGCTGTGTTGTGCTACGTTGTGTTGTGGGAGGAATACATTAATAAAAAGAACAAAATGGGATGGCTTGTCAAAGGAGCTGTGTCGTTGGTGTTGTGTTCTGAGAAGTTGTATTGTGAGAAGTTGTGTTGGGAGAACCTGTATTGTGGACGCTGTGTTGTGAGAAGCTGTGTTACGGGTGTTGTACTCTGAGAATCTGAGTTGTAGGCGTTGTGTTGTGAGTACCGTGCTGTGGGAACTGTTTTGTGGGCACTGTGTTGGGTGCTGTGCTGTGAATGCTGTGTTGTGAACACTGACTTGGTGCTGTGATGCGGGGGCTGTGCGGTGATAAGCTGTGGGTACTAATTTATGAAGTATGTGTTATAGGAAGGAAAGCAGAGGCCTACAGGAGGGAAAACGCAAGAAAAAAAAGGTCTTGGCTGAGTTTCTCTCCTACTCATTTTTTATCCACATATCCCTATTTACGGCGTAACCAATACAGCAATAAATCTCTGCTTACAGCACATTTACAGTATATTCCGCGGTCTCTTCAGTACGGTCATATATCCTTACTTACACCATAACCAATACAGCAATCAACGTCTACTTACACCAGATTTACTGCACAATGGATCGATCTATCCCTTGGCACCACATACCACGAGGGGAGGCCTCGACAAAAGGATTACCAAGAGTTCCCGTCCACACCCAGTAACGATCCCTCTTCCCATCACCCACCCCTACATAACACACACGCACCTTATCTCTCCACCTCATTCCCCACATCATAATCCATCAGAGTAAAGTCTCTTACATCCACCCACCGCCCATCCACCATCACCCACACGTCTCCCCAAGCCCTTCCTAGGTTTATAGCAAGGAGCCACCCAGCCCCCGCCAGCCCAGCCATATATCAGGTTTAATGGGTCGCTTGATGTCGCCCGCCACGTCAATATATAACACATAACTAGGCTGTAAGGGACGGGTAATTCTCTCTTGCCACCGATCCGGACTCGATCACAGGCCAGCTCGTTCTCTCGGCCCCAGCAATACGGGATTTTTGTCAGGGGCGGAATGTGGAGCCTTAGGACGGCGATGATTTGGGGCGCTCACGGGGTCCTGATGTGCGTGGGAAGGTTTGGATGGGGTGCTATGTCGTGCATGGGGATAAACGGAGTTTATTTCGCATGGGAGTAATCATATATACACATTCTCATATACAACGAGTTACGAAAGTCTTTGTGTAGTAAGAAGGGATGGAGTGTGTGGTGGCACTGGTGTGGTAGTATGTGGTGCGGTAGTGTGAGATGGTAGTGTGGTGTGGTAGTATGAGATGATTGTGTGGTGTGGTAGTGAGATGATTGTGTGGTGTGGTAATGAGATGAGAGTGTGGTGAGGTAGTGTGAGATGGTGGTGGTGTGGTGTGGTAGTGTAAAGTGTGGGAGTGTGACGTGCATTAAATGTGGCAGTGCCGTCCGATGCACAATGAATTTTAACATCTCGTGTCAAATTACGATCCCTGTGCCTGCTTATGCGTTTACGATGATGGTAAGAATACACATACGGCTACTACAGCATATACAGTACAGCAACAGAGCCTTCTATCGTAGTACATAAACAGATTTTCCTACTACAGTATGGTCTCTGCAGTTGTTATTTGACTAGATGGGGAAAGTGTAAGTTATTTTTTCCCCTTGGGCTGTATTTTCTTTGACTTGGGACTCATATTAAACCCTTTCAATCTGATAACGTCTTTTTTGTTCTATTAATCCTACCGCGACACCACTTTATTAAGTCTAAGGGAAACCTCCTGTAATAAAACGGATAAAAAGGCATGAATTAAACACAAGAACCTGAAGAAGAAAGAATCACGTCCCATTCTTACTACCGACAAAATATGGTCTTATTTTATTCAGTTTATGAGAGCTCTCTAAGATTAAGGAGGGCTATATATAATTCTCCCAGCTCGAAAAGTCACTCCTGAGATGAAAAAGCCACTTGTAGTTATCGAGAATAATATACATAAAACACGCACTCGATATGAAGGTTATAAATTGCACCAAAACTTCAAAAGCAGTCAAGACATGAGGTAACAATGCGGAAATTCCCAGCCACTGCAATGACGATAAGAAAATGATGGAGGGCAAATTTACCTGAGAAAACATTTGGCGCCTCACACACCTCTAATCTTCGGAAGCGTGATAAAACAGCTAAGGTATTCGGAAGTAAGAGGTTCGCGGCTTTTTTTATGTTTTTAAGACGTACGGGAGTAAAGACTGTGGAAGTCAAGGATATTCTTGAAAATCGATGTTAGTGAAAGGACTCTCTCACTCACTCTCTCTCTCTCTCTCTCTCTCTCTCTCTCTCTCTCTCTCGTGTGTGTGTGTGTGTGTGTGTGTGTGTGTGTGTGTGTGTGTGTGTGTGTGTGTGTGTGTGTGAGCGCGCGCGCTCGTGTGTATTTCCGTCATCCAAACTTCGAGAGGGAAAAAACTGCCTAAAACTACTCACCTACAACATGCACCCCATAACTGTGTATCTTGGTACTCAAATTTACCTATCAAAATTTACTCACCACTACACACCCGAGTCCACGCATAACTACCTCCAGAAGTAATGAACCAATTTACACCAAAACTGACAGAGACTAAAACTGATCAACTAGTGAAAATACCTTATCAGTTTTTATTTCTCTTCTTTCTTCTTCTCCTGTTTCTTTTTTCTTTTCCTCCTCTTTTCTTGTTCTTGTTCTTGTTCTTCTTCTATTGCAATTATGAACGAGCATGGATGTATCACCAAAAGTAATGAATCGGCTTTGTTTAACGTCAACGTTATGGACGAGTCTGATCACCTAAATACACAGGCTTCTTATTTCTGGTCTTCTTGTTATTTTTCTTCGCATGGGAATACAAATATAAACCCTGTTTGTTCTGGGCCAACGCACTGACAGGTATTTGTACAGCGCATACAGTACACAAATCAGGTAATACTGGATTTTATTTGCACTGGTGATAATAAACTAATAATAACTAATAACTAACTAATTATAACAAAATGATCATTGCTAACTGAGCATAAAACAGGACTAACAGTAATGGTGGGTTGTATTTTCATTGGTGATAATAACTAATAATAACTCAATTAACTAATAATAACTAACTAGCGATAACTAACAGAACAAAAACTGGAATAACAGTGATGGAATAACACGCTGATCGCCCGAGGTCTATAACTTACTTAACTCCTTGTGACTGGCAAAGACGATTCTGTTATGTCTACTAAATCTCTCTAAACTCCACTGAAACTGAAGAACAATAAGCAAGACAATTTTAATACATTCCAATTTCGGAGTATCTCCTTGAAATGATGCATATGAAAGAACGAAAAAAAAAAATAATGGAACTATAAGACTTGAACCAACATTAAAATCTCTGAAATGAAACTAAAAGAAATATTTAAAAAGAACGATCCTCAAAGGAGGAAATAAGAGGACCTCCCCCCCCAAAAAAAAAAGTCCATTCTAAGGCAATTCAGTAGTTTATCTATACATTAGTTTTAAAAGTACAGTTGGGGGTATCGGAAAGCTCAAAATAAGAAAAAACGTATACAAATGTAAAGAAAAGTTGGATTCACAGCGCCTGAAGGGTGAAGACGCGTCTGTAAACGATGGCGATGCATTGCTGAATATTAACGAGGGGGAGCTTCAGAGAGATGGAAATGAGCTTAACGCCCTGAATACGAGAGCTCTTTTCCGTGGTGAATTAATACATCTGGTAGTGGTTAGATGAAAATAAAGAAACTGCCGTCGTAGGGAAGGCTCAAGAGAGATAGTCTTTATTCCCGTGAGTACGAGAGATCACTTTTTAGCTGACGAAAAGTTGTCTGGCGGCAACTGGCATACAACGAATAATGTATAATAGTAATTTAAAAAAATATTGGAAAATTTCTAACTCTACGTGTAACTGGTTCTTCGTAAGCTAATGAAATCGTCTGGTACAAGCTGGAAGAAGAGAAATTATCCCTTCCTTTGCTATGTCATATTCAAAGATTAATGCTGCTACTGCCAGACAATTCATTCTACTTATGGGAAACTTCTCGAGGCAAATCTTGTTAATGGAATTTGTTTATAATCCCTTCTGCACCTGATGTATCTCGTGAGTAAAATCTTCTGGTGTTCCGTATTCTTGGTGGCTTAAGAAATTTTGTAACTTTTTCTCTTAGTGATCTGTTTTGCATACTGCACCTGCATAATCTTTTTTTCTATAGATAAATTCCCAGCATCGACAACCTTTCTCCAGTTCCATACAGGAAAGCAGAGAAAAAAGCAACCCTCCAAAAAAACAAAAAAAATTATATATGCAAATTAAATCCTTGAGGAAGAGGCGATATCAAGTCTCGTATCACACTGAGGCCTTGCTCTCATCAGCTGCCACATTTTATTTTCTTTCAAGCAGTAATGAGTTCTTTATAATACTGACATAAATTTACGCTAATAATATGCATAATATCAACGTCCAACATTCAGAAAAAAGGTGGCATGGAAAAGGTACAGTTAGCGTCTAAAGTCCTGTCGCCTCATTTTTCTCCCTGCATGGACTTGGAGAATTAAGTTCGTAAAACCGCAACAATCAACACTAATATCACGAATCCATAGCTAAATACACCCATCAATGGCGGTTGCTATGGACTTACCTGACTGATTTTTCGAAGTCCACAAGGAGAATCAGAAGAGGAGACAGGACTTCTGATGCCGACTGTACTTCGAAACTTTACTGATAAAGAATATGGCCCTCAGAACACGGACATTATTGCCACCAACCTACCTTATCCACACCTGCCATCAACCTTACACATACATGGCATCAACCTTAAACAAACCTGCCATCAACCTACCTTATACACACCTGCCATCAAGCTTAAACACACCTGGGATCAACTTACCTTACACACACCTGCCATCAACCTACCTAAAACACACCTGCCACAGCGCTATGGTGGGGCTGCATCACATACCTGCAAAGAGAGAGACTAAAGGTAATTAAGTACAGTAGTGATTACCTGCAATTGGTGTACATTCAGCCAGTACACTGAAATCCGTAACTACGATAAATAACTGAGAGGCACTGACGGCGAAGGTAAAAAAGTGAGGTGGTTAGACTTGAAGAGTGTGAGGCTTGTGTAGGATTCTCTTGAGATTGAGAGCAAGAACAAAATAGGTGGTGAAATATGGGGGAGAGAGAGAGAGAGAGAGAGAGAGAGAGAGAGAGAGAGAGAGAGAGAGAGAGAGAGAGAGAGAGAGAGAGAGAGAGAATGGGGGAGGGGGGAAGGACTGACATTATGCTTCCGTCTCCCCTCCAAACACCAATCCACAATACAAGAAATATATTGGTGAGATCATGAACGGAGGGCTCAAGGACGGAGGTTACATCTTGTTAATTACATGTGATTTTGAACATCAATATAGAGGGCAGGATCAAGGGTAACCTCTTCACCACAACTGACGCCCCTTATACTTCATTTTATATCCATTTGACTCTGTTCAGCCTTGGAAAGATTTTTCTAACTGAAGGTGTTAGATACCACCCCTGATGACACCATTACTTCTGTGAGGAGAGGGAAGGGATCTCCAAAGCTTATTAAAAAAAGAAAAATCATCTCTTTTTCGGTTCACCTCCCCTCCTGTCACAAACTACCCTCAGTCTCCCTTTAAGCTTCGCAACGTTTCATCACGGTCACATTTTAATGTTGCTGTTGCACTGGGAGCTATTCTTAATTCTCTGCCTACATGCCTTCCCCATTGCGGTGGGCACGCAGCACCTACTTACAGGGACGCTCACTCCTATTATATTCCACTTGTTAATGGCAAGGTTAGTTGAATTCTCAACCCTTCAGAATGAAACTGGCCAATTCTGGATGCCTGTTTTATTGTCTTTCCCTCCGACCTTCAGTCACTTAATAATGACCAAGCGCCATGAAATGAAATAATTCCGATTACAAACTTCCTTTGCTGTCTTTCCTTTGGCAGCGACAACGTTTGTAGACTTTCGGTAAAGCGGTAAGGGGAACAATCTCTTCTAAAGTATCCGTTTGAGGGCTCCAGAAGGCTCGAGGTGTAGGAGGAGGGGAGTCTGGGCTACCGTCATCAAGAACAATGAAGCCGTGCGAGACTACCCGAGTCCCTGGTAGCGCACATAATAGTATTGCAATCCAAGACAAAATACAGAATTGGCAACAACTGTGTGACCGTCCATCCATTCATCATCCAGTCCTTTACTGTCACATCAGGAGCATACGAGTCTGCTGCTTGTCTACTCGTGACCAGTTCCCTCTACCCTGAGCACCATTACGATCTGGAGGCATTAAATCCCAACCATTATTTGTATGAAACCCCTATAGGCCACATCCAGTTGGGCCGTCTTAACCCACTACACCACCAGGCGACCTTAGCCCACCAGACATTCGACAGCAAATTCCCAAGGATATATTGCAGATCACCATCCTTGCACGGTTATGTCGGAATAATGTCAAGCAGCTGAGGGAAGGAACGCGGCAAGTGGAGCGGGCGGCACTGGTGGCTGCTGTAAAATAGGAGTGTGAATGACACCGGCGGGGCACTGGACCTGCGTGATGGGGATTTCGGTATTTACGGGAGCGACGGCCAGCACTAACCCGGGTGATAGCCTTTATGGCGGGGGTAATAAAGCCCTACACACCTTTATGCCTTTCAGTATGAGGAAGGCCTTTATTTCTTTATTATATGCCGGCCACTACAAGACCTTATTTTCAGCTTAACTCGCTCATTCGGGTGACGGATAAGTTGGTCTGCTGCCTCCAGACGACTTTATTCAACTTAGCCAATGATTTTTGTAGTGAAAAAGTTAAAGGAAGCTGCATCCAAGCCACCTGACCAAAATGTATTCCTAAATCTGAAGAAAATTATATAGAACATTTTTTTGCTGAAGCAGAGAGAGAGAGAGAGAGAGAGAGAGAGAGAAAGAGAATTCGCTTCCAGGGGATTAAGAATGACCTCCCTTAATCCTTTCCGTATGAAGAGGGATTTTTCTTCACATTCAGACTACCAGACGGCGATTATATTCACCTTAGTAAAGAAGCTCTCGCACAGGAAGGGCTTAAGAGGCATACAGGAGAACGAGGCCTTTGTGAGAAAAGCCTCCACTACCCAGAGAATTACGACACCTAAAAATGTAAGTGCCATTCTTAACTCTTTCCATCCAGCGTCGTCTTTATTACTTAATTCGTAAGATCACCAGACCGATTTTATTTCGTCTGCAGGAGACTTTTTGAACTGGACGGGTTAGATTCAGCCTTCATTAACCGCTTCACTTCAAGACGTCTCCCCTCAGCTGTGTAAAATCGTCTGGTAATATCAAGAACATAAAAGTCGTCTCTGCAGTGAAGGGGTTAATGAGGAAGGTGAGGAGTCAGAACGGCTCAAAGCAGACGCCAAAAAAATGAATAACAACGTCTTCTTAACATGAAGGAAATCGTCTGTCGGCAGCAGGACTAATTTAACGGAAGGTAACTGGGGAAATACAATATACAGCCCTCGCTTTAGAGAACTTGCTAAAAATGCTGTTTCGTCTGTCGGAAGCCGGAATAATGTAACTGGAGGTAACTGCGGATTCGTAAAATTACTTCCTTCACTTCATGAGGATACAGGGAAAAAAAAAAATGTCTGGCAGGAGATGGAAATGAAAATGATGGTTGCTGTGAGATCATAATTTTCATCCCTTACTTCAAGAGGATTTAAGGACAATAAAGATCGTCTGGCAGTAACGAGAATAAAATAACTAGTGGTATTTATGAGTCTGTGTTTATAATTCCTTTACAATATCAGGATCCTTCATAAATAAAATAGTCTGGCATCTGGCAAAAACAGGAATAACTAAACTGACGGTAACTGTGGAGATGTAATATTGAAACCTTCACTTCGAGAGGCTCTGAGAAGGAAATTGTCTGGAGGTAGGAAGAATAACTTGCGGTAACTGTGCGACTGTAATTTTCATCCCTGTGAGGACTGCTGCTCAAGTCACCGTTTGAAGGAGCGATAAACTCTGGCCATGGGAGCTGGGGAAGGTGAGGGTGAAAGCGAACGAGAAAATGTATTACAGGTAGACAAATATAAGGTACACCAATAAAAGATAGACTATAGCTGAACGAAAATGACAGGGACGTAATAAATAAGAGTATACGTGTAACAGGTAGAAGCGATAAACACACTGGAGGAAAGCACAAGAGATGTAAAAAAAAAAAAAAAAAAAGCTAAACACACAGCAATTAAGTAAGCAATAACAAGTAAACACACACACACACACACACACACACACACACACACACACACACACACACACACACACACACACACACACACACTAAAGGGAACCAACGGGCAGACAATCAACAGGTCGACACAAATAGTACACATAGAATGTAAACATCAATACACAGGCAAATGACAGGGAAGTTTTGGCCAGGTGAATTCAGCCTTACATGCAAGGTGGACAAACATTGTATTTAACACCTGCGCTGCAAGAGGCCATCCCTTACCCAAAATAAAAGTTGTCAAGCGGAAGCAAAAACAAAAGGTGTCATTATGCTTGAGGGAGTTAACAGTATCTGGGAGGGGAGCATGACTGCTTGGGGGGCGCATAACTGTTGGGGAGGAGGGCGCCTGGCTATTGGGGAGACGCATGGCTTTTGGTGAGGGGAGATCATGACTATTGGAAGGAAGGGGGGCGCATGACTGTCGGTGAGGTGGGAAGGGGGAGGACATGACCGTAAGGTTAAATAAAGCATCAAACAAAACTGCTTGATGTTGTATAATGTCTTTCTTATAGTGCGATCACACTCTATAACATGTCATTAAATATGTTAAAAACCCGTGTAACTCCCATTCTGTTACGCTGTTAACCTGTGCGTTCACGGAAAATAAATCCTAGACCTAGCCCAACTGATCATACCCACAGTAATGGAGTGAGAATTGTTATACTGGATGGCAGTAAAAGGTCTCTGTTACGAAATCAACAGACCTTACACCAACAGATTACTTCCGCTGGGGGTCAGTTAACTCCTGTTATACAACGAAGTAATGTGCTTTATTCGTGCTGCTGTTGGACGATTTTATTCCTTCATGAAAGTGTCCTCTGGTACTGAAGGAGTTAATGGCGGGAATATATGGCCCCTCCAATTCGAAAAATCTCTCAAAAGCTGAATATAATTGCCTGGAGACTACAGGAATAATAAGAAAAAGGCGTCATTATAGTGAAGGTGTTAAGGATAATCCCTAGCCTTCAGTTACCAACGACAGCACAAGAACTAAAGGCACGGTTCACAAAGGGTACTGGAGAGACTTACCAAAGTGTTCGAGGAAATGAGTAGGACGAGGCTAAATATATGCTGATTTGGCAATAGTTCAGCTATTCACAGCGCTCAGTACCATATCTAAATCTACGTATATGGGCTTAATCTTTCAAATACCTAAGTTTCGTAACTATCTGCAACGTGCGAAAATTAAAATCGAAGTGAAATGTACAATCACCCCTTACACTGGCACGTTCTCTTTGGGTTCCAGGGGACAAAAGTGCATATACGGTTAAATAATATATTCACTTGATATATAGGGGGAGCCGTATACATTTTCCAGGCGGGCCGTTGACTGAGCACGCCTTGTCTAGACCGTACATTATGCACAGGAAGCAGAATGGGGGGGGGGAGTGGAGGTAGAGAGTAAATATTAAAGATTGACAAAAGAGCGAGATCAGCATGCAGAACACACGAACAAGAAGAAAAAAGAGTGAGGTAAGCAATCAGACCAGCGAGGAGGAAGAAAAACAGGCAGATAGAAAAGAGCGAGCTCTTTTATATATATATATATATATATATATATATATATATATATATATATATATATATATATATATATATATATATGAAAATTAAAAAGAATAAGGAAAAGAATAAGAACAATGCAGACAAGCAGACAGGAAAACAGAGAAGTAAAGGCGGATGTGCTGTGGGGAACTAAGAGAAAGGTATCGGTAGGTAGAAAGACTGAAGAAGAAGGGAGTGTGATTGAGAAAATAAATAATTATAATGTGGAAAGACAAGCACTCAGTAAGTTAGTCAGGTAGATAGTCAGGTAGGCAGTCAGGTAGGCAAGCAGGCAGACAAGCAAGCAGGCAGACAAGCAAGCAGGCAGGCAGGCAGGCAGGCAGGCAATCAGAGGGGAGGAGGCGGATGTGGTGCTGAGGCAGAACTAGTGAACGCCGTTACGCTGGGCCACTCTCTGGGTTCCGGTGTCTCGGTCAGGAGCTACGGACCCCCAGCACACTGCCAGTACACGCACTCAACGCACTCGCTTACCCACCACACTCACTGCCACTGCACGCACTCAACGCACTCATTCACTCATCACACCTGTTCTCTGGACCACTCACCACACTCACTGTTACTACACATAGTCACCACAAGCGCTCACTCAAACTCAACTCACTAATAATTACGCACCCAGACTTACTCTCTCTCTTACTCAGTCACTGGCACTACACGCACTCAATTCTATCCCACTCACCACAGCTCCACACATAGACCGCAATCACACTCATCAAAATTACTTTTCTTTACACTTACATTGTTTAACCCAAGGAAAATCACTCATTCACTAACTTGCCAAACAATTTCCACCACACTCCCACATGCACTTACTGTACACACACACACACACACACACACACACACACACACACACACACACACACACACACACACATCTAATTTTATTGTGAAAGGTGAGAGGAGGAAGTACGCAGGAAAAGCGTGGGGAAGGAGGGAGGGAGGGGAGGATAGAGGGTAGAGAGGGATTGGGGAAAGAGAGGAGGAAATACTGGGGAAGGGAGGTAGGCAAGATAACCTGGGAGTTACGAGAGGAGAGGAAAGGTGATGTATACTGAAGCTAGAAAAAAAAAGAAGGTGGGGAGAGGAAGCGAACTGAAGACATGAGGAAAGAATAAAAAATAGAAAAATAAAGAGGAGGAGAAGAGAGGTGAGGAGACAGAATAAGATAACGAGCGAGAAGTAGATATAAACAGATATATAAACAGAAAGACAATAGATAGATACATAAATACATAGTTTGTATAAATAGATAAGATAAAAACATTATATATATATATATATATATATATATATGAGAGAGAGAGAGAGAGAGAGAGAGAGAGAGGAGGAGGAGGAGGAGGAGAAAGGGTAGGAACAGAAGTGTGAAGTAAAGAATCAAGAAGCGTAATGGATGGAAAGAGGGAGGGAAATGTAGTATGAAAGAGAGAGAGAGAGAGAGAGAGAGAGAGAGAGAGAGAGAGAGAGAGAGAGAGAGAGAGAGAGAGAAACAATTACTAATGCAAGTGGAAGTATAAACAAAGGGAAGACGGTGAAAAGAAGGTGAAGTCGAGATGAAGACGAGGACTCCTACGATGAATGAGAAGGAAAAAGAAGTTGCTTGGAGAAGGATGGCACAGGGGTGTGAGAAATGAAAAGGGGTGAGGATGGGGTGTGGGGTGAGGATTGGGTGTAGGATGAGGATAGGGTGAGGAGAGAGGAGTGAGGACTGGGGGTGGGGTGAGGATAGGATTAGGAGAGAGTGGTGAGGATAGGGTTTGGGGTGATTATAGAGTGAGGGATGAAGATAAGGTGAGGGGTGAGGATAGGGTAAAAAGTTAGCATAGGGTGAGAGATAAGGATAGGTTGAGGGATGAGGCTAGGGTTTGGGATCAACACAGGTGAAGGGTGAAGACAGGGTGAGCAGAGATGAGTGAGGATATGTTGATGGCAGGGGTATGAGGATAGGGTGAGGGAAGAGAAGTGAGTGAGAGGACATGGATGAGGATAGGATGAGAGGAGAGGAGAGGGTAAGAGGAGAGAAGAGGGTGAGGGTAGAGAAGGTGAGGGGAGTGATGTGTGTATCGGAGGAGGAGAGAGGGGTAAAGAGGGTAAGGGGACATGGGTGAGGATAGGATGAGAGGAGAGAAGAGGATGGGGGGTGAGGCAAGGGTGAGGGGAGTGATGTGAGTGTCGGAAGAGGGGCGAGGGGTAAGGATAGGATGACAAGAACACTGATGAGGCAAGAGGGATGAAGAAACGGTGAGGACAGGATGCAAAAAGCTAGCCAAATGACAAAGGCATTGGAAAAGAATGAAATGTGGAAACCGGGTGACTGGCATGGGTGTGGTGAAAGGTTAGGGCAGAGTGGAAGGAGAGGGCAAGTGAGAGGTTAGTGCAAAGTGCAGATTGAATGAAGGGAAGAGGTTAAATTGAGGGGTGGAGGAGGAATGGATGGAGGAAGAATCGATGATGGGAGAGGGGGAAGTGGAAGGAAGGTGCGAGTGATGGAAGAGTGAGGAACAGACTAGAGGTACAGGTGAGACCAGAATGAAGGATGGTAATGAATAAGACCGAGTGGATATTGACCTAAGGTGAGAATGAAAGGTGGATGAAGAGTGAGGGTGAGGTATGGCAAATGAGTGTGAGTAAAGTAAGACGGGCGAAGGATGAACCAGAGATGCAAGTAAGAGAGAGGGGTGACTTGTGAGGACGAGTAAGGGCGGGGATAAAATGACAGCAAGATGAGGGGTGAATGTTAGACCTGGGTGAAAAGAGATAATGAGAGTGAGGGGAATGTTAGAATGAAAACATAACGAGGGTCAAGGCAGGGCGACCTAAAAACAGCGAAAACAGGATGAATAATGAGGGTGAGGACAAGGCCATAAGGTCAACAGAGTGAGGGTGAGGACCGAGTGGACCAGAGGTGAGGGTGAGGGGAGAGAAGCAGGAAAGGTGAAGGCAGGGTGAAAAGTGAGGGAGAAACTGGGGGAATGGTTAGAGAGAAACAGAGAATGGTTAGAGAGAGACTAGGGAGATGGTTAAAGAGAGGCCGAGGTCAAGGTTGGAATGAGCACAGAGTGAATGTGAGGGAAGGATCTACTACAGGTGAGGGAGAGTACAGTATGAACGAGAGGTAGGGGCTATAACAGGGTGAAAGGTGAGGATGATACTGAGATGAGGGTTAGAATGACAGTAGAGTGAGGGTGAGGAGAGGGTCTTCTACATGTGAGGGTGAGGGCAGAGTGGACGAGTGGTGAGGGTGAGGGCAGGGTGAAAGGTAAGGTCAGGGGGCGTGAGAGCGCTCGTGGCAATACTTTCTTCACAAGTGCCGCACCAACAGAATAACCCACATTACCTGTCACTTTCATCACCTTCACCGTCACATCATATCACATTACCTCGCACTTTCATCTCTTTCACCATCACTTCACATCAGTCTCCCACGTTATGCCTTGTAAAGTAGAATGGACTTTTAACCCTTTTAGTCCAAGAACGTTATTTTTTTTTTTTCGTTGCTCCTTTACAACTTCGACCAGCTCAGAAATGAAGGGTTTAAGGAAAGCTACATCTAACCCTTCCAGTTCGAAAAATCTCTCCATAGTTGAGTAAAATCGTCTAGAGGTAGCAATAACATAAAATAGAAAGAACGTCGTCAGAATGAAAGGGTGAATGAAGGTCAGTGGGCTTTTGCTGGATTTATAGAGTGCCATGTATTATTTATTAACTGGATTAGTATTCATTCTGGCCTTGTGTGTGTGTGTGTGTGTGTGTGTGTGTGTGTGTGTGTGTGTGTGTGTGTGTGTGTGTGTGTGTGTGTGTGTGTGTGTGTGTGTGTGTGTGTGTGTGTGTGTGTGCAATAAAAACCGAATAACTGTGCAATTTACTTCATCTGAAATCCTATTCCGACCCTACTCCTGACACTGCCACCTCTCTCTCTCTCTCTTCCTCTCTCTCTCTCTCTTCCTCTCTCTCTCTCTCTTCCTCTCTCTCTCTCTCTCTCTCTCTCTCTCTCTCTCTCTCACACACACACACACACACACACACACACACACACACACACACACACACACACACACACGCAGGTGCAGCACGAGACGCTGAGTGAAAGCATGCCCTCTATTACTTTAGTGTGCATGATCTGATATTTGGGCAAGAACTAACCTCCTGTCATCACCTGCGTTTGATCAGTATCATTTCTTGAACAAGCCTGGTTGTTAGCCTCTGCCCCGGAGTCGATTGGGAGGAGAATGACGATGATAATGATAATTCTTGGTCTGGGAGAAATTTAATTACCTATCATTCCTTTGGATATATCAAGAGGCATGATGATTCTTGTCTGCCTGATATTCACCCTCCTATCGCGCCTCACGCTGGATTTAGTGAATATTACATCTAACATCCTGAACCCCAGAAATATCTCCCAAGCTAACTATAAATTGACGTTTTTCAAGATACAACATACAGATACCTGTACAAGAAAAAGTTCCACAACGATCTCGCTTGATTGACCATGTGGTATGGAAGAATAAGCATTTCTATCGGCTAATTAAACATTATGATTCGGCATACTAGATATTTTTCAGTGTATATGGGAACTGAGATTGCGAAGGAGGTACAGGTCCAGTGGGGAGAGAGGCTGGGAACAATATAAGTGCAGTGATCCGTACACCATCGGGATAAATGAGTGAAACCGAGTGATACTTGTGTGGATTATGTTTACATATGAAAGGGTAAGTTATATTATACGGGTAATACATACAAGTTTGGTACCTTTCATATTCGATTCACGGGTAGTAAATGATAATAAAAAATAACTGGATATATCGACTTGCATTAATACCATCAAACACTGCACCATAATGGCATTGGAATACAAACATTTAAATATTACATCCGTAGATAAATCTGTGGCCTACCTGGATTTCTTTTACGGTTCTTTGGCAGTATTCACAAATGTTTTTTAGTAATACGAGTCACAATGGAAACATGGAAAAAGGTGAATATTTTCATTACGTAGCAAAAAATGTGCTATGATTCTGGAAGATATTTAGTTCCGTACCTCCATCAAAAGAAGAGGCGATTAACAACACGACAAGGAAAACCATGAAGCAGTAACCCCTTTAATGCGAATGTCATTTTCCTTTATATCTTCCTTGCTACTTCCGGGCACTTTTAACCTTCTCAGTCCCAGGATGTCATCTACTCTTGGTATCTCTGAAGGTTTTATTCAGCTTAGGTTTGATTTCTTGAACTGGAGGGGATACATACTGCGTACATCAAGTCTTTCGCTACCAATGGACTCTCCTAAAGTTAATATATCGTCTGGCAGAAAAAAGAATAAAGCATAAGAGACGCCATCGTGGTGAAAGACCCTCGATCAATAAAGGGGTTAGACGTAGTAATCCTAAAACCCTTCAATAAGGAACATACTTTTTACCTTCAAGCTACCATCGATGTTTTTTTTCTTTTTCTTTTTACTACGGTAGAAAAGACCTTCATGGAGAGGACAGACTAACGAGGAGATTGTATGTGAGTAAGGTGGAGGGGCTGAGGGCGAGGGGGAGACCGCAGATGAGATGGAGGGATAGGGGGGAGAGGTATAAGAAAGAAGGGTGTGTGAACCGGAGAAAGGGCTGCCTGATAGCAGAGGAGCGAGTGGCATTGAGGCGATTCGTATATGGCCACCCCTTACAGAATTAAGGTGTGTTGCAGTAGATAGACTAATAGATACATAGACAGGCTGAAAGACTGACAGAAAGACAGATAGATAAAGATAGATAGGAAGACAGACAGACAGACAGAATCTCACGTGGCGAAGGAGCTGAAGGTGATGTCCAAGCGAGTAATGCATGAAAATAAAGCACGATAATGGCTTCTTGATTTTATTTTTCCCGCTTCGACATGACTTTATTCATCTATACCGAAACCTTTATTAGTGAGGGGATTAAAAAAATGGTTATAATCCCTTCATTACTAGGCTGTCGAATAATGTCATGTTACTAGCACGAATAATAAAGACATTACCGTGCTGAAAGGGTTAAGATACGGTTAAGACACGGTACGAGCATTTGTGTGTGTGTGTGTGTGTGTGTGTGTGTGTGTGTGTGTGTGTGTGTGTGTGTGTGTGTGTGTGTGTGTGTGTGTGTGTGTGTGTGTGTGTGTGTGTGGAGTTACATTTCAGTTTCACAACGAAGGCACCCCTACGTTTCAGTATATAAACTTCATCCTCACGACCATGTAATTTGAAACAGAAAATGTGCTAAGCCAGAGTGAAGTTATACGAAGCAGAAAATGTACAAAGCAACATAGAAATTACCAGAAGCAGAAAAAAAAAAAGCCAGACAGAAATTACACGAGGCATAAAATGTTGAAAGCTAGACAGAAATTCTAATAAGCAGAAATTGTACCCGGGAAAAATAAGGAAAAAATAAAATGTAAACCTGGCTAGAAAGATATAATAGTAAATGCCCCTTCCCCCCCAAAAAAAAAAAAAAATCTTATTACAGAAAATGCACGATTGGGTTTTACGAGCAGTCTCCGGGCATGACTCTTAAAAGGCGAATTAACTTTGTGGACGCGAGATAATTCACGTCACTTCACTGAAATCTTGCGGTCTGTGAAGCCGACGGCCGTGAGAACAAATGCTTAACCCGACAGTGCCTTTTATTTTATTATTTTTTATATTTTAACTTCCAGGCTGTTTTATTCAGTTTGAGAAGTTCCTCTGTACTGAAAAAAAGATAATAGTGCTTATATTTAAATCCACCAACTCAAAAAGATACTGGGGTTTACCTCTATCTTTCGAAAAGACAGATAAAGATATTAGACAGAGAAGATATTGGCCAGAGAAAAGATACCGGATAGAGAATAGATACTGAAGCGGCTAATTCGGAACCATTCAGGGGTAAAGGCATTTTTTTTTTCTCATATATTAATGGCCCTTACCTCTAAATGGTGCTTTACTGAACCAATTTCTCAAGCATACTAGTCCTAATAAAATTTTTTGGCTAGCTCTTACAGATTCCAAACGGCAGTGCTCAGCTTAGAGAGATTTCTTTAACAGGAGGAGTAAAATATAGCCAAGTTTGCCCCTTCACCCCAACAGAGTCTTGCAAGGTTGAATAAAACCGCTGAGACGTAGCAGGAAAAAGGGAAAATCAAGGAAATATGTATCCTTAGCGAGAAGTGGTTATCCCTGAAGAGAGATGTATTGTAGAAAATGGCTTGGTGCGGTCCTTCTTGTCAAGAGGTGTGAACAACGGACCGGGAAATGAGCTGACCGGGACGCCAGTGAACCGGAACTGAGAAGACCGGCGACTGTTAGGATCGTGAATGACAGGACCAGTGGTAAATGGACCGAGAGACGAGAGAACTGGGAAAACTGGGGAAAAGCTAGACCAGGAGAGAACCGAGATTAACACAGAGGGTTGGCTGCATGACCTGGACGAGAAAATGAGATTTATTAGAAGAGAGGAAAAGACCAGACAACCACGAGACCGGGAAACGAGGACACTGTGCATCATCATCATCATCATCATCACCCCTAATACCACCCACTACCATAAATCATGGGTCTCGGATCTACACACACACACACACACACACACACACATACACACACAGGAAGACATAACATCAGCGGATCGAGACCATCTAAATTCTCGCTACAGGTCGGTCAGCCTCGCTGAGCCGCCGGTGAAGTAAATGGTGGCAGGCTGGCGTGACAAGTGTGTGTGTGTGTGTGTGTGTGTGTGTGTGTGTGTGTGTGTGTGTGTGTGTGTGTGTGTGTGTGTGTGTGTGTGTGTGTGTGTGTGTGTGTGTGTGTGTGTGTGTGTGTGTGTGTGTGTGTGTGTGTGTGTGTGAGAGAGAGAGAGAGAGAGAGAGAGAGAGAGAGAGAGAGAGAGAGAGAGAGAGAGAGAGAGAGAGAGAGAGAGGATGAAGCATTGGATTCACGGGTGGCAACAAAACTCCTACCTCCCCTCCTCCCTCCCCAGTCACGGCGCTGTGGTGGCGGTAATTGCCGGGGTACCGCTAGCATCAGAGGCCTTCCGTCGGCGTCACCGTCGTAGCCGCGGCGTTGGCTTCAGTCTAACTCCTGCTGTGTCACTCTGGGGGCGGGGAGGGGAGAGGGGTTTCATAGTCCCTCACCCCTTTCTTCTCTCCTCTCCCCCTGCTCCTCCCCCTCCCCCTGCTCCTACCCCTCCCCCTTCCCGGTCTATTACATACCTGCCTCCCTCTCCCCCCAACCCCCCTGCTCTTCCATTCTTTTACACTTCTTCCTGCTCACTCCAGAACCGGTCAGACTCTTGCACAGAGTTTGTGTCCGTTATATCACTGTTCACTCAGCAGCAAATCTGGGGACCTGGGTGTTAATTCGATTGTTGTGTGTCGTATTCCATGAGAAGACTGTGACGTGGTAAAAATTGACTGCTGCAGTGACCTCTCATGCAGACGATAAGCACCGATCCTAGGCATTCCTTCTTGCTTCCTACTCACCTTATTGCTTCTCTATCACTCTCAAAGAAGGTGTCCAGGAATCAAAAGGACTCCTGGGTCTAACGAAACGGGGTGGGAGTCTCAAAGGTATTTACGGTGGGTTTCCTGTCGCATCTCATACTTGTTTTTGGAGGACGGTCAACGACATTAGAATCTTTCCGTGCCCTACATTCCATCGTGAAAAACAACTGGCTACCAGAGGAAAACTGTCACAGTTGGTATCTGTTTTGGACAGAGAGACAGAAATAGAAAAGGGTACAAACTTTCCATGTCTTCAGTTCCTCCTGCAAAACTAAATCACAGTTACGACAAGGATTTGATCGTAAGTTCCAGAATTCCCCCTCAGACTGCCATCTCTGGGTTTAGAATCGGAATCCATAAAATAAAACTCTTAGCTCGTGTATTTTCTGAAACCACTGCCTCTCACCTCCTTGCTTCACTTTATAACACGTTTTTCATCTTATCTACATTCCCTACCACCACATTCGGTGATCTTCCATCCTCTAACATTTCTTACTCCTCAATTCCGTTCTTCATACCTTCTTCCTCATGTCTTGCTTCCTTCGTTGTTTAATATCTCTTTTATTTCATCTCTTTCCTTGTTCTTCTTTATCTTCTTCCTCATCTCCACCTCCATTATCTTATGCCTTCCTTCCATCCCTCCTCCATCCACCATCTTCCAGCACTTCTTTATCTCCTTTATTCTTTTGTCATTTCTTTCCCTCCTAATCTTCCTATCCTTTCATTTTTTCCATCTCTTCCTCCCTACTTTCCCTCTCCTCACTCCCATTTTTCATTTGGTTCCAATTTTCCTTCGTTACTCCTTTAATTCATTCATCCTCTGAATTTCTTCCTCCTCATCTTCGTTCACCTCTTACTTCTCTCACTCTCTTCACCGTCTTTCATTCTGCAGCATTTTCCTCCCTGCTCTTCCATTCTTTTACATCGTCGTCCCTCATTCTTTTTCTTCACTCGCCCCTTTTCTCCCCCATTTCATCCCCTCCCCCTACCCCCTCTCCCTTCATTCTCTAAGCTCCCCTTCCCACCCACCCCGTCCCTCTCTCTCTGTCTCTCTCTCTCTCTCTCTCTCTCTCTCTCTCACACACACGCACACACACACACACAAAACGTTCAGGGCAACCTAGCAACCTCTTAAAACACAACAGACACACCCATCTTCTCCGCAATCTCTCTCTCTCTCTCTCTCTCTCTCTCTCTCTCTCTCTCCCTGACATACACACACACACACACATACACACACACACACACACACACACACACACACACACAAATACCTCCCACAGCCCCGCTAACATCTTCATCACACACACACGCACACACAAACACCTTCCTAAACCCGCTAACCTCCTTCATACATACACACGCACGCAGACACACACACACACACACACACACACACACACACACACACACACACACACACGCACGCACGCGCACACACACACACACACACAAACACACACAGGCGTCAACAAACACAGGCACATCCGTCTACAGCTTGAAAGAACACTGGGTTAACACTCATGAGCGGATGTGTGTGGTCTGTGTAATTTTTATCTTGCTGTACCCTGACCTGCAATCCTTCGTTCAATCCACTCATGCAGAAGAGATGAGTGAGCGAGTATCTTTATATTACTTCCATCTGGCTGCCACTATGTGATTAGAAAATAAAATATATTACATTACAGTCAATATATATATATGTTACATATGTTAATCTACAGTATGTCTAGTCATGCCTCTCTGTTCATTTCCTGACGTAGTTTCCCGTAAGGAATGACCTCGAGAAAAGACCTCCAGGCATTTCTGTCTCCTCACAACAACGACCTCCCTCCTAAAGATTGTACCGTTCCTCACATACTTCACTACCTCGTCTTTCCACCTGGGGATCGGTCTACATCTTCTACTACACCCACAGAACTGGACACAAAGCAAGTTACTTAGCACTCAGTATATGTAGTACCATACGACTGAACTTTCGGACTACGATATACATTAATAATACAGTATTTGTGTAAAAATTAAATTATCAATTTGACTTTGCTCTGCTGACCGACTTTGGATCTTCCTTCCATATTTTGACAATATTATGCGATGCCATATTCCAAGTGTGCCTGTTAGTCGTGAGCATAATTCGAATAACATAATCTAGTTCAAACTGAATCCAGTATATCTATCTACCTGTATCTCTAATCCGTCTAGGATAATATGATGAGTAACAAACTTTCGCATGAAAAATTTAAATCATATAAAAATAAACTGAATACAATTATATATCGACTAAAATATCATTAAGATGAAAATCAGTTTGGTTAAAAGTTAACTTCCTAAAATCCCAGTTTAAACAAGAAGCCATGTAGGCTAATCCTGCTGGTCACTACACAAATCTAATACCCACCCACCGTTATTCACCATCATCAGCCTGTGCTAGTCCAGTGTACAAAAAGGCATCTCTAGTTTTCATCACATTGACATACTTGTTATTATAAAAAGCATCTCTAGTTTTCACCACTTTGACATACTGGTTATTATAAAAAGGCATCTCTAGTTTTCACCACTTTGACATACTGGTTATTACTCATAAGAGGGTACTAAAAATATCACGCTAAATTCCTAAGCCAAATACAAGCTGCCAAAGGAACTGCAAGACGATCACTGGCTAAGGAGATGACAAAATAGTCACTGTAAATGATATCGATGGTGATGATGATGATGATGATAATGGATCGAAACGGTTAAAATAAAAGTTTAGCCCTCTTGAATATAACTAACCGTTTCTAACAAAATTCTATAAGGTTTTGGCACGATATTGAGAGGGTGCAGAGGACTCATTGAACCTGAGACAGTATTCACAAACCTCCGGAAGCTTAAGTTATGCCTAAGATTGTTGGTAAATACGTTTGCCTTCATTCACACAGCTGCCAAACACTTCACAAACAAGACTGAATTTTAATATGAAAAACACAAGGCAAAATGATACACGGCGATATTTAAACTGTTTGTGGCGGCCTGTTATTGTAAAAACTGGCTAACAACCATTCTACACCCTTCCAGACACTGCGACCTCCACCACCACCAGGCCACGATGACAAGCCTCTCAGTCAACTTCCTCCCTGGGTGACGTGCGGGAGGGACTGGAGGGAGGGGCAAGAGTAAAGTTTGGACCCACCTCCTGTGATTTACTGACAGAACTAACGGAGAGGAAAAATACATATACTGAGGTTAAATTTTATAGTTACTGTCATACTGAGGTCAAATTTTATATATACCCTGGTGAACTCAGGGATTTCCCAAGCTTACATTTGCCACTTCATGTTTTTTTTTTTTTTATCATGTAACACAGATCGCAAGATGGATATAGGCAGGAATTTTTGGGAACCAGATGCGGCCTTTTCACGTATGGTTGATGTTTATTAGAATGACCACACTGCCCATGGATCGAACCCAGGACAGACCCCACTACCTCATCCAGTCAAGAGCCACTGCACTATTACTTGCTAAAACAAAGAGGTGTTCTTCGATTCCTTCACCCCCGCCACCCTTCACGCAGAACAATGACTCTCTGAAGTGTTCCAAGGCACGGCTTTACAAATGAACTGGTGTGTAGTTTATCTATGTCATCATTTCCTGCCGTGAATTGCCAGCCGGGTGAACTGGGGGTAAAATGTACTGAAGCCAAAATTCCTAATAACTACTTTATTTTTTTCTGCCATTCATCATCATCATCATCACAATGCCGCTGTTGGTGTTGTTTTTGTTATTATTAATTATTATTATTACTATTATTATTATTATTATTATTATTATCATTATTATTATTATTACCAATCAGCAAACATCATCATCATCATCATCATCATCATCATCATCATAATCTACTGTAAATGCAGTGTGGATGGATCCAAAAACAAATAAATGAAAACTACAAAAAATATACATAACTCTTAAAATGAATTAAAACTAAATTTAATACTATGCCACTCAATTTCATTTAACCCTTCTGCACCAGCCTAGCTTTCTATTTCCCGACAGAACTGAATAAGTACATGGTCAATACGGCTCTATCTATCCTTCTGTCATCTTCAAATTGCCTGACGTCAAATCCAAGAGTTTATCCAGGGCAGCAGGGATATAAAAGGCCTCTTTCAGCCTCCCTTTCACCACTCACGGAAATTAAGGTTAGCGAGAAACGAAGAAAGACACTCATTTTCTTTTTTAAACTCTTGCAATACGAGGACGTCTTTTTATTTTATTCTTGCTATCTCCAGACGAATTTATTTAGCTCAGGAGACTAGCTGATGTGGAGGGATTAGATGCAGCCTTCAATAACCCCTTCACTAAAGTCTCATTGTACTCTCTTGCCCTGATTAAATTTGTCTGGAAGCATGAAATAAAGCAGAAATGACCTCCACGGACTCATGGGATCAATGGCAAATCTACACCAATTAACATAAATTTGTTAATACTGCTCTCCTGTGACTCACTCCTGGCTAAATATAGTCGTCTGGTGTTACCTGGAATAGAAGAGTAGAGTTGTCAGGACCATGTGAGGGTTAAGAGTACCAGTATTCACACAGGCGCTTACGACTCAATGCTGGCTGAATAAAATCGTATGGCACCAGCTGTGAAATAGTATACAGACCTGTCCCTACCATGAGAGGGCAGCAGTACCATGTTCTTACAGACACACGTAACAACCAGAGACTAAACGGAGGAGGAAATCTGTCTGACTTTTCCTCCAGTCTATATATATGGAGGGTCTGAGTGATTAGTGATTGGATGTATGGTCCATCTCACTGATTACTCTGATGGTGGGTCTTCCTGTTATTGTACTTTCCTGTTCCTATTTCTGGATTCTGGCCACCTCTTTTGTAACAGTGGGAAAAAAGGCGATGATGACGATGATGATTATGATTTAAGGGCATCAACTTCTGTCCATTTTTTCTCATTCTTATTTGTTTCGTTATGTATAAGTTATATCATCATCATCACATTCTATAAATTTTCCTTTTAATACATGGGTAAATTATTGTCCAGATAATGCATAAGCCAAGCGGAACTCTACCCAAAGTCTAATTATTTACCAACTTAAGATTTTCCTTTGCTAAATGAAACCGCTTACTGTTAACCGATATACAATACCTGAATGTCCCAGTGCCGGAAATAATGCTAAAACCTTCACTACTATGACGTATTTTCAATTTATATTCCTGCTATGACCCGACGATTACATAAATTTAAACTCTAGTACTGAACGGGGGAATTAAGACTATATTTAACCCCTCCACTCTGAAAAGCCTCGCCTAGGTGGAAAAAAAAAACACAAAAGATACAGGAGGAATAAAGTAATACATACGATACTAAGAGAAAAAAGGCTTAGTGCTAGAAAAAAAAAAAAAATACTGCACGGCCATATTGTCACGTCGTTGCCAGACCTAGGGATAACAAGAATAGGCTAGGGACAACGCAATCAGGGTGAAAATAAATTAGGTGATAAAGAAAGGGCACTGAAATGCAGAGGGGAATATTGACCGAGAAGTTTGAGTGCTAAAGAGAGGTACACTTTGGCAGAGAGAGAGAGAGAGAGAGAGAGAGAGAGAGAGAGACTGAAAAGGTGAATAATACAGAAAAAGATTATATTGCGGTACGGAGCGTGAACTATTGCAATGTCATAGCGCCACGTCACGGCCAGCCCCAGTGCCCTTGATCCCTGCCACCCCAGGCTGTGTTTGACCAGCCGCACCTCAGCGCTGGAATGGAAATTGTGACGACCAAAGCAAACGGTAAATCCAGTCCCTCGATGCAGTGACGCCTGGTATTCCATTCTTTACCCTACTTATTTATTTATTTCTTGCTAGCTTTTTACTCTTCCCTTTCACATTTTTCCTTGCTAAATGAGGCCGGTTCTGATGAGCTTAGGGAAAACCTTTGAGTGAAAGTGTGTTAAACTGGGCAATATATAACCTTTTTAGTTTTAAAAGTTTCTCGTCATCAAAATAACATCGTCTGAATGCAGTAAGAACAGTATGGAAAGCACGTGATCGCTGTAAGGTGGTTAATAATATTTTTACTACCTTTATATCTTATTCTTGTTGCCACCAGATAATTATATTTCGCTTCAGAGGTACTCGTCGCCTCGAAGGAGTGAGGTGCAATATCCAAGTGACACTTTTGGCCAGAGGATGTCATTTTCACTGTTTCCAAACACCCTAGTTTTTTCAGCTTAACACTCTCATGGTCAAAACAACTCTAGTATTCTATTCCAGCAAACACCATACGATTTCATTCCCATAAAAGTAAGTAACAGGAGCCTGAGTGAGTTAGTATTGTCTTCAAGAACCCTTCTCTTGGTCGAAACATCTCCAGTTCTCTATTCAAACTAAAGCCAGACTATTTTATTTACCTCTTATGGTCGGGACAACTTTATTGTTCTATATCAGCTAGATCCAGACGATTTTATTCAGCTAGGAGTAAGGCAACGGAACATAAAGTTAGTTCTGTTAGCATTAAGCCTGTTGTGGTATTTATTGCAGCTAAGTTCAGACGATTTTATTCAGCTAAGAGTGAGTCAACAGAGCATGACAGTTATGAGAGACTGCATACGATCGATTTAGTACAGTCATGAGCAAATGTTCGCCGACACCCCTCCGCCAGCATGGTGTCCTGCTTTCCATATCTCTCATTCCTCTCCAAGCCACAGACAGCATTTTTCCTTCTCATACTCTTTTCATGTATATTGCTATCTCTGTCTCTGTCTGTCTGTCTGGCTGTCTCTCTCTCTCTCTCTCTCTCTCTCACACACACACACACACACACCGATTCATCTAACAGCTTCCATTTCCACAGCCGGAAGGAAAGGTCGGCGAACTCGTGCTCCTGCTGTACGTCCTATCCCACACTTCATTCAAGGCGTTCGTTCGTTCGTTTAAAGATTCCCTGCACCTGTAGTGCAGGCCGGGCCATACATTAGCCTGGTCAGTGGGGTATGGGCTGGTTAAATAACAGTAAGTGAGGAGGACAGGACCTGGGGATTGCCCAGCACACACGTCCTGTCTCCTGACTGGCTTTGTGGTGTGTGTGTGTCATTCAAGGCGACTGTGACATAAATATATATCCCCGTGACTGAAGAGTCGCTAATTTACCTAGATTGGGAGATGGGGTCAGGGCCGAACCGAGACAATGTGACCCAGCCGAAATATCCGCAGTAACACAAGACTCATCCTCTCCAATGTACTCATCCTTAACAATACAATATCATCCTAAGTACTACACAGGAATTCAAGGTGATACCCGGCCATCCAGTACAGTACCAAGTCAAGCAAAAGGCAAATACCCTCATGGCTGAGTCATAATCAGTTCTCCACAATATCGAATCGACTCGCTCAATATTCTCAGTCATTCGGAGTAATATCAAACCCCCTGGAATATTACCCAGCTGCCCAAATACCAAATCCTCTACTACAATACTGAAACAAGGATGATCGAACACCGAATACCAGATTATCCCCACCATTACCTAATCATCCATTGCAATAGTAAATCAAGCAATACCGAATAATCTATTGTGTCGAGTAATCCAAAAGTGAATCGGCAACCACACCGAACGGGGTCGCCCTTGTCTTCCCATCTTCATCATCATCATCTTGCATTCCTGTCATCATTATCAGAAACTTTCACCTCCTAGATACAGTTCATGACCCGAGAAGCCTGAGCTTGCAGCCACATATTACTACTACAACTATTATTACTACTACTACTACTACTACTAATAATAATAATAATAGCAGTGGTAGTAATAATTTTGCATTTCATATCCTTTTCCCAATCCCAGTCTGTTCGCTTGGGATCGATCCATCCTTAGGGTCTGCAGTCGAACAATTGACCGTCTACCAATACTAATACTAATACTAATACTAATAATAATAATAATAATAATAAACGAAAACTTTTTAACCTCTCCAAAACAAGAAATCTCTATCCTCATCCGAAGACAAAAAACGTAATAAGAGAGGTCATCGTACTGAGGGCATTAATTACATCCACCTTAAGAGACTAATACACTGTTGTTGAGGACGCCTGAAGGGGAGTGGAGGCCTGAATCATCTCCTTTGATAGAGTAATAAGTGTCGGCTCCACATTGCTTAGATTCCTGTTGTATGTATTTGTTAAACAATACACCTGATTAACTGTTTTTCTGAATTCATATTTTCTATCGATATACCGGGCCACATACGTCTACCTACTGTATATCTAACAGCTTACCTACCTAGCTACCCATCTAAACTTATATATCTATCTATCTGTCTATCTATCTATTTATCCATCTGTCTGTCTGCCTGTCTATCTATGTCTGTTCATGTCTGTCTATCTTTCTCTGTTTAACTTCCTCTGTTTATCTATAACTACCATATTAAGATAAAAAAAGATACAGATAAACAGGTACACAAAGACACAGATGGTGGGACAGATACACAAAAAAATCATGTAACAGAAGAACAAGACTGAATGCGACACAGAACTTACTTCAAAAAAATAATCTCAAAGCACATGTATAACACCACGAATTCCTCTGTTGCCCCGAGAGAGAGAGAGAGAGAGAGAGAGAGAGAGAGAGAGAGAGAGAGAGAGAGAGAGAGAGAGAGGGAATTTGCATGTGTGTGCCAAAAAATGAATGAAACCAGATATTATGAAGGGAATCTAATAAAGATAAATGGAAAACGGTGTATTATGCAGAGAGAGAGAGAGAGAGAGAGAGAGAGAGAGAGAGAGAGAGAGAGAGAGAGAGAGAGAGAGAGAGAGAGAGAGAGAGAGAAGGAATTTGCATGTGTCAAAAAATGAATGAAACCAGATATTATGAAGGGAAACTAAAAAAGATAAATGGAAAACGGTGTATTATGCAGAGAGAGAGAGAGAGAGAGAGAGAGAGAGAGAGAGAGAGAGAGAGAGAGAGAGAGAGAGGAAAGAGTGAAGTGAGCATGGAAAAAAAAAAAAAAGTGGCAAGAAACAAGGGAAAAAATGTGAGGGCTGAGACAAGGACAGAATGAATGGGCAAGAGACAAGAGCAAGGGGGCAAGAACAAAAGGTGAAGGGGCAGGAAAAAAAGACTGAACGAGCATTAGACAGCAATAAAAGAGCGCAGAAGAGTGCGAAGAGGCAGGAGAAAAGAATTATGCTGTAAGAGAAGAGAGTGAAAAGGGGAAGAGAAACGAGTAAAAGCGACAAGGAAAGAGTGAAGTGGCAAGAGTGAAGAATGTAATGGACAAGAGAAAATAGTAAAATGCAAGAGACAAAGAGTGAAGAATGTAATGGACAAGAGAAAATAGAAAAATGCAAGAGACAAAGACTGAAGGGTCAAGAGAAGTACGCAAAGGTGGATGAGATATACAGTAATTTTACCCTATTTTTGCTTCACTGAACGATATTATTTTGCTTAAGGGAGACGCCTGGTGGTGATAGATTATTAACAACCTTTACCTACAAGTCGTATCACACAGGCTGAATAAAATCGTCTGTCACTAGTAAGGAGAAATTAACAAGTGCTACCTTCAACCTCGGGACCTGCGATGCGGCATTAAACCGTCAATGGAAGGGCGAGGAGGGAGGACAAAGACATGGACGTGGTGGGCAAAGGGATGCATGGAATCGGCTGGGATTTTGGTGGAAGGTGGGGCTGGGGGAGAAAAGTAAACCCTGTAAAAATGGGCGTTGTAGAAACAGTGGTCTAAGTGCAATGAAGGTTTGTTTCAGTATATCCTCCAAGAACGACGGTGTCAGAGGGATACGGAAAGAAAGGGGCAGAGTGAGCTGGAAATTGGAATTCTGGCAGAGTTAATGGGAGAGGCCATGACAGCATATACTGTGGAGATGGCTGCCATACGATGACCGATTTGAGTGCAGTGAAGATTTATTTCAAAGTTTTCTCCAGCAACAATAAAAGAAGAAGAGAAGCTCGTATTGTTCGCATGTACCCAATGTCTTGCTGCACAGATAAAAATGAAGTCCTCAGTCTAAAAAGGTTAAAGGACAAAAGGAGGGCGAAAGAGCAAGAGAGAAAATGAACAGGACACAAGAATGAAGCAAAAAGAAAGGATGAAGAAAGAGAAGAAAGAAGGGGAAAAACAAAACAAAACACAATCCAACTCCCACTCAACTCAATCGTCCAAAATCGACAGAAAAAAAAAAAGTCTGGAGATGTGGGCGGGATTGCTGTTGTTGTTGTTGCTGCGCCAGGAGAGTAGGGAGCGGGAGTGGCAATGCTGAAGAAGAGGAAGAAACATTTTATCGTGCGTTATCGAAAATACAATAGTTCTTTTGGCCAGCTGGAACCTTGCAATTCGCTGTCTCTGTCTACGTTTCCCTGTATGTCTGTCGGTGTCTGGCTGGGTCTCTCTCTCTCTCTCTCTCTCTCTCTATTCCACCCCAAGATGCTTCTGCTCTTCCTCACGCGTGGATAAGGCTTTTATGTCTCCCCTCCCCACCCACCTCTCTTTTTTTATATATGTGTAAGAAAATGGATACTGCGGATTAGAGAGAGAGAGAGAGGGAGGGAGAGAGAGAATCAGGCACACAAAATGAAATGCGTCGGCAGCGAAGAACTAAAGGAGTCTTGGGCTTATTTGAACTCTAAAATTATATTATTATTATTATTATTATATTTCATTTTGAAGGGGTATATGGTTAAGACACAGACAACTAAAACCTGGGCCAAATACTAAGCTGGGTAGTCCACAACATTAAAGACTAGAACACCAACCAACATCCTCTGGCGGATTTAAAGAGAGAGACCAAAACCCCTCGAGTCACCTCCAGAGGGACGTGCATTTCGAAAGACGATTCGAACCCTAAAGAGGTGAGTTGAGACTTTTCTGTTACGAAATGTTCTGCATTCCAATAACCAGTGGGCTCTATGATTTTCTGTATACATCAAATAACTGTTAAGGAGTCACTGATTACACAGAAAGAATATATATAATTTTTTTTTTTCAGGTATTTTAATCTCTTCGCGTCGACAGGTCACTGAAGGTGAATAAAACTGCCTGGCTGTAGCGAGAGCAAACTGAAGGTGTTGGAGATAACGCCTTCGTGTGGTGGCATCAATATGACCATGCGTTGAAACTGCCCACTTACATAAAAGTCCCTCAGTCCCTTCCCTATTCCTCGACATGAGGACGGTGAACTGCAAAAGAAGGGCAGCTTGGGCCTGCAATCCACCAGGTGCAGGGTGTAACTACAACTACTAGGATCAAACTGAAAAATACGGCGTCACACTGAAGGGGCTAATACTTATGATGACAAAGAGGTCTTCCACTCTGATCACGAGGAAATAAACTCAGTAAAATAGACACATGTATAACCCCCAAATTTTACGTTAAGCTGCACCACTTAGCTATGAATCCCTCGCTTCACCTCACGTACCCTGACAGTCTTACGAACAGCTCACTCCATTTTCCTTCCAAGTTTTACGAGACACGGGGCCGCGGAGGTCAGTAACCTCGTAAATTCTCCTCGTAATATGTGAATGATACGAAGTGACAGGAATATTTTACGGTAAATAATTCCTCGCAATATAAGACGTCGAGACATTGACCCCAGGAGAACTCCTGCAGGGAATGGAACTGAATCCCAAAACTAAGATGACGCCTATTTCCATATCACTCAGGCCAATACCAAACTATTTTATTCATGTTTGGAAAATTCTCTAGTACCAAAAGGTTAATTATGGCTGTGTTTAACTCCTCCGGTTAGAAAAGCCTCCTGCAAAGTGCGGATAATCGGTCTGGTGGCTAAGGTTAAACTGACTATTTATTCAACTAACTGATTGATCTTGACTGAATGAATTAGTTAAACTCCTCACCAGCTACTTTGACAGATCCCCAACTCCTTCCTAGGCTCTTGGAAGGTCAGCGTGTAATTTAGGACTAAGTATCGAGCATAATGTGTGGTACAGGTCACCATTCCAACAATAGGACAAAAATGATCCCAGCCAGGTAGAGGCATGTTGAAGGGACGTGTAGATGAAGAACCTTAGAGACTTCAATAAGGTGACATCTACATTTTATATGTACCACTTTCAGGTGCTTGATTCAACTCAAAAAATAATCTCTCGTACTGAAGACTTAATGAGTGGTTATACCGAATATCTCAAGTTCGAAAAGCCTCTCCTATGCTGAAGGAAATCGTCTGAAGATTGCAAGAACACAGTACAAATTGCGTCGTCGTAGGGAAGTGGTTAGGTTTATGCCTGGCTGACCTATATGAGAATAATATCAACCTCTTTACGTGTTACAAAATATTTTATGTGTTCTGGTTTAATAAAAAAAAAAAGCGTAAAAGCCGTGGCTAGTCTGTGTTAACGAAGCATGCAATATTAATCCCTGCAACCTGAGGACGTACAAGGAAAATGATGACGATGATAATAAATGAAGATAAAGATGAAACATATGATAAGATGATTATGATGATGATGATGATTTGTCGCAACACATGGGTGACATATTACACCCAGTTTCATTACAGATTCTAGGAAGGCCAAGACTGAGTTGAGGATGGAGAAATGGGAAGACAATATTGCTCCCCTATCTCATAAGGGGTACTGCCTAGCGAAGCCCATGTAACTCTCTGACAACAATCTCTGAACTCATCAAGAAATTAACTAATTACACCCGCGCGCGCACGTATGGAGGTAAAGGTACTTTTCATCTCAACACCAAACACTTCACTCAGATGGTAATTATATTTTGCTTTATCTATTTATCTATTTACTTGTTCATTTACTTTTTAAAATTTAGTTTTGCTATTGACTGACCGATGCTGGAGAGGAACGCCTTCACGTAGTGGCACCGTTTAACATACAAACGTCCCTCAGCTCTCTCCCTATCCCCCCAGAGAAGGATGGTGGACTGTAGAAGGACAAGTTCAGCCTGCTGTCCATTGGGTTCACATTCGGATACCTGGGGCTACAACCACTATCACCCAACCACTAACTGACGAATATTTTAACTTGCGGACGAGAATAAAACAGGGTGCAATTAACTCATCTTCCTTGAAATCTCTCTCCTAAGCCTAATAAAACAATCTGGAGACAGCAAGAATGCAGTGTAAGAAGACATCATCTTAGTGAAAGGATTAAGTGTTCCTGTATTTCTTATTTTGCACTACCCCCCCCCCCTCCACATACACACAAGAAAAAAAAAATCTGATTGAGTTCCGAGATGTTACACGTATATTTCAATCTCCCTTCCCCTCCCCGGCAGCGAATACTCCTAAGGATTGTATTTTTAGTGGTTTTGGAAATCCCAAAACACCTCCTCCTCGGCAATTTATTCTGCGCATTGCACATCTTGTATATAAGTTATGTAAATTGTGTCATATTAGAACGATATAAAATGCAAGAGAATGCTAAGGTGTAATACGCAAAATAAAATACTAAGGAAAAGATGCTACCAAGCCTCCTATACTACTCTAGATACGCCTCTAAATCATGACCGCTTCCCTCCCCGGACGCCTCGGCCATTCCCACGAAGGCGCGCGGCTAGTGCGCAGGGTGTGACTTTAAGCACGTTAATGCATTAATGGAGTGGAGCAGTTCACTGATGTTTGCTCCTCCACTACCACACCCTCCCCTAGGCTGATTTAATACGTTCAGGCCGTTGTCATATTTATTATAAATATAACGCACCAAACCAGTGGTGAGTTACATTGTTCTGATCGGATACGCTTATATGCAGCTACAGAATGTGGTGAATGTTTTTGTCATAACAGATACAGCCAGGACTCCGGGGGCTTGAATGATGAGTGAATGGAAGCGTGGCCCATTGGACTGGGCAAACTTGGGCTGTCTGGACGTTGCTACTCGTACTCTCATTCTGCCCTGGGGTGGGAAGGAGGTCCGGATGATGATGATGATTATTATTATTCAATTTTATGAAGAAGTAAATTGCTCGTACTCGATCAGTTTCAAAGCTACGGCCATCACACTTGGCCACTTCAGTCCCCCAGCTGGCGGCTTCATATGACTCAGTATCATCCAGTTCCCAGTACTGGTTTACCAGTTACTGCCAAAAACTTATAAAAATAGTCTATTCGCGGATTCTCGGTAACCGTTACAGATACAGACTTGAAATTTTTGTGGAGTATAGCCAAGATCGGGGAGCAGCTCTGAAATGACTATGGTCCCATTTGGGCCAGTACTTTCTGAGATCGCCCACCGGTCAATGGAAAGTAGGTGTGGGTCACTGAGTGCACAACTTAAAAACTCAAGATAGAATTGAGCTACATTCACCAAACTTGGTACATTTATGGAACTTGAAATGCTATGCATGGCTACCGTGTATGAATGACCTTGACCCAAAACTCAAGGTCACAGCCAAGGTCAAAGTTCAAAATTCTCTTATATTTAACAGAACACTATATGAACCTCGTTGAAATCACCAGGTCCAGCAATAGGTATTAGGAATAAATCGACTCCAGCAGTCGAAATGAGGAAGAAATTGGATCACCTTGTTGTGTGGTGAGTTACTGAAATTGCTAATGATTTTCCGTTTTCTAATTATTATTATTGTCATTATTATTATTTGTGTGTGTGTGTGTGTGTGTGTGTGTGTGTGTGTGTGTGTGTGTGTGTGTGTGTGTGTGTGTGTGTGTGTGTGCGCGCCCGCGCGTTCTTGTATCCTGCAGCGGATTTAATTCTCCTTTGGGAAAATTCCTTGTCCTGAAGGGGTTAACGATAAATATATTTAATCCTTCCATTTCTATGTCTTCCCTAAGCTGAATAAAACTGACTAGATAACAAGAAAACGACTGAAAGGAACAATCACTCGTCTAGCGGCACCATTACCAAAATAACAGAGGTCATCTTACGCAAAAAAGTGGGACTAAGTACGATAATTCACTAAAGATGATTCGCTGTCTCTGGTGTGAACCCATACGGCATTCCTTCTTCGTCCCCTTTGACTGCGTAGGGTTTCTCTGATCTATATTAAGTTAGGTGTAAAGCAAAAATAATAACAGAAGCAATAATAATAATAATAATAATAATAATAATAAAATAATTTTTCCATTGCCTTGACAGAGTGCTCCAGACAACTTTTAGAATTTAACCTGTCTGGATTTCCCAACATTTAAAAAACTGTCTGAAGTCAAAATGAACAAAACTCCTATACATCCAACCTGAGTTTATGGCCGTCGGTAACTGAGAGATGAAAGTAAGAGGAATATCCCTGAAGTTGGTAAGTGGATTGCTCGCTAAGTTTGGTGTGTACGAAGGAAAGGGAGGAAGAGCGCAAGGGCGGCAAGTCATCTTCAGCCGACGAGTTTAATCAAAATAACAGGAAACGCAATTCACTAGGCTCTCAGTCAGGCTTACCCAGCCACACTCTCAGTATGGACGTGACACAGTTTCCATTTTTCTTAAAATTTGTTTCCGTCACATGTAGTAAGAACCCAAGGCTGTAAACTGGCAAAGGTTCACACTCCTTACTTTTCTCTTTAGGAAGCCCTGGTCACAAGTCATTCAATCAGCCAAACCTAGTTACACTTGTACTCCGTGATCCGAACATGATATTTTTTTCTATTTTTTTTTTTTCTTTAATCTTGCCTCTCCCAGATTCAGCTCTTTTACTGCGAATACTTTACTTTCCATTAGATTTCAGCTTACGTCAGGGGCTTTACGCTCAAGGGAAACCTTAGGTACACCAAGTTTTAAAAACAATTATAATTACTGCGTCTGTGAAAGAAAACATACTTTACATTTTTTCGAATTACATCAGACGATTTACTCAGCTTGTATAAACTCGCCGGGGCCAAAGATTTAATACGCTGAGCCTGAGCCTACACACTGGTAAACATTCAGACTATGCCTTGCAGTTCTCTTTCCCAATCCTAACCCAGCCAAGCCTGAATGCAGTGGCAGTGGCAGATGTGGCATCTGAAAGTCTAGGACTCGTATTCTTATCAGTAGAGGCGGCTTGCTACCACCGTTTCCATAGCTATTTATCTTACATACTACACGCTCCTTTTAGCCTGAGCATCACGCATGTCACTATAATATCGGTGCAAACTGCATAAATAACATACAGGATAATATTAACGAGCGATAGGCAGAAACAGAATACCAAGGATAGGGTGTAGGGCAGATTCCTTAGCTGACGAGATAAGAGGCCGACCTCCACTAATTTGAGGGCTACGGCTGTTCTCACCACATCCACTGCTGAATTCATGCTCGCAAACGGAAGAAATCGAGTTTGAGTCTCTGACCAACCTGGCTGTGTTACCCCTCCCCTACCTCCTGTCCCTGTTGACCCAGCAGTACAATGGGGGACCTGAAAGTAAAACGGCTACTGCAGGTCATGGTCTAAGGGAAGAATGGGCCTTTGCAAAAACTAATTACCTGCCTAAATGATTCTCGTGCAGTCGAAAGGCATAAATCTAAACCTTCTTCGTCACTGCTAAAAGAATCCATTATATTAATGACCTGTATTCACTGCAGCACACGACTAGCTCCTGGGTTAAGACTACAGTACAGCGTATCAGTTCCTTCACTACCAGTGGGTTCCTGTAGGCTGAATAAAATCATTTGTCAGTTGCAAGAATAAAATCTAAAAACTAATCGTTCTGAAAGTATTAATGGTCAGTGCTTCTTACCTCTTCAAGATGAGAGATCTCCCCCAGCCTGAAAAAAATCGCCTGGCAGTAATAAGAATAAATGAAAAGGTTACCGTACCGAAGGGATTGATAAAAAGTGTTCCTAATCCATTCTTCACGACAGACCCAACTTAGGAGGTAATAATCATCAAAAATCATCTACCAAATAGTTAAAAAAACAAAACAACGAAGATGTCATTGTAATGAAAAGGTCAGTGAAGAACGTTTCTACCATCTTCATTGTTTCAAAAAAAAAAAAAAAAAAAAAAAATCGTCGCCGGTTAAAAAAAAAAAAAAAGTAAAAGACGTCAATATCCTGAAAGTTAAATGATTCAGAAGGCGACAAATTTGTAAGTCTTACCCCACCCAGCTCTCCACATCTCTCACAGCAACCACACCTCTCACTCACTGCACCTACACCTCTCATTGCACCCACATCTCTCAATGCACCCACACCTCTCAATGCACCCACACCTCTCACTGCACCTACTCCTATCATTTCAACCACACCTTTCATTGTACCCACACCTCTCACTGCACCTACTCCTATCATTTCAACCACACCTTTCATTGTACCCACACCTCTCACTGCATATACACCTTTCACTGCACCCACACCACCCACATTCAACACTCACACCTCTTCTTCATTACACCTACACCTCTCCTTCACTGCACCCGCACGTCTTACTGCAGCTACACCTTTAACAAGTATAATAAGGATAATCACAGACTTTACTCTGTCCCTCGCATCCTCTGCTACATTTTTGAAAGAAAGTATTAAGTTTCACAGTTTCATTAGCTTTGACCACAAAATGATTTTACTCTCACGAAAATGGTCGTGATCTAAAATTCACAAACTCAAAACACTCTGGAAAAAGAAAAGCATATTAATTTTCTAGTGCATAAAGGAAACAAAAATTATACAAAAGAACTATGGTTATGAAAGTTTGGATGATGGTGATGAATATAGCATTGTACTCGTATTTCGACTTTCAATTTTGACTGCTATTTCTGGGCGGTATTTTTAAGTGGCTATGGCAGTTTCGTGGCAACTCTTGTTATTGATTTTATTCAGCACATTATACCTCAATACCCTCATACATGTTACTGATCCAGACTCTCGATATTAAAGCGATATAAATAACATGTAGGAGAATGGTTAGGCGTAACATGAAGTCAACTGCTCTGGAAGAGGTGCTACAAAGCCACCTATGCTATCAAAAATACTGCCCTCTGTTTCCCTGGAACTGCGACAGCGTCCATACACTCACCTGGATTTGATAGTGTTGGTGTTGGACTCGTGAACTTTGTACTCGTCAATCTCCACTTCTGCCGTGACTTTGGGGGGATTGTCGACCGTCATTCTGAGTGGGTGTTGCCTTAGCCCCGCCACTCAAAGGGCTGGCAGGCAGAGAGGCAGGCAGACAGACAGACAGGAGGGCAGGTAGCCAGGCAAGCAAGCGCACGCTGGCTGCCTTTGCTCTCACCATCACTATTCACAGTACCCATACACGACCGTTATCCGGCCTCACAAAGTCACACAATAAATGTTTGATCTCTGGACACATAATGTACCACTGTAGGTGAAACTTCTGTAAGCCTTTCAGGGATCTTTTCGTGTCTTTTAGCATTCACGATCCTTGCCACAGCAATACTTTAGTTGTCATCACTACTCGATAAGCAATACTGGTCACAGTTCAAAGAAAAAAAAAAAATGTCATAAACTGAGGGTGACATAAGTGTTTCATAATACTGATTCCCATTTAGAGTTTTAAGTAGACACAGTTGTAAGAAGCCTGGGAACTTCTTTTTTCTGATGCTTTAAGTCACACTCTGTGGGGAATACCCTTGTCAATAGGACCTCCTAACACTTCTATCCCGAACCAAAAAAAGACAGAATCTCCCATGAAAATGCATCCTTTCTCAACGCACCACGTCCTTTTCCTTCCACTGGGTTCTTGGCAGCTTCATAAACAAACTATTTGTTATAGGTGTAGTGACTCCTAGACACTGAACTTTGAATTGCAGATCTACATCTTTGGCACCACATGAAATATCTGCTCAACAGACCATATAATAACCAGATCGCCCTGAGAATCACCGATTGCTTTAGCTACGGTTAATCTTGTGTTAAAGACGTGCCATCCTCGGTAACAGGTAACAGAATATGCAATTCTTTGTTTATTAGTGTTGGCGATTTCGGAATATGGAATGCATGGAGGGTGAAAACGAAAGTGTATTGAAGTGAATCTGATGTAGAAGAAAAACTGAATACGATATGGAAGGAAAAGGCAGATTAGGACATGAAAGAGACTGCTTGAATTAGCAGGAAGTCTTTTTGTCTCATCTACATTCAGTGGATTCAATAGGAGGACGTGTGTTTCATTTTATTGTTGCTATGCGCATGTGATGAAACTCAGTTTAGAAGACACTTCTGAAACTGGGAACGTTACCTATAGGCTAAACCAGTCCCTTATATACAGACTTGAAAATATCGCAAAAGAAAAGTCTGGCGGCAATATGATAAAACTTCAAGACATCATTGTAGTAAAAAGGTTAAATAAAAAACAATGTCATGGTTATGTTCAGAGTGTCTTGATAACTCTGTATTGAACCGTCCAGCTTGAAGTAGGCCTATAATGCATAATTTTGGAAAACCTGTGTAATGGGGAGCTACCTTCCGTATCACCCCCTCCGTCTCTTGGCTACGCGCCCCGCTATAATAAATGCACATGTTCCGCCCTTATTTAAACTTAAAGAGGCTCTAGGTAGGACAGAAACTGCTGTATCTACCAACTAAACGTCTTTCGCAAATGTGAGGATAGTTCTTCCATATCTTCAAAAATAAAGAAATAATAGTAAAAGATAAAAATGGAAAAAGGAAAGTTTGATCCTAACTCCGGAATGCGTTCGTGTATCCTGCCCCAGTACTGTCCTGTATCATGTGACTATACGTGATAATCTTGTTAAGAAAAACTGCCAATGGCCCTAAAAGCTATGCAGACCATAAATGTGGATATAAACTCGGGTGCTTGGGTCGGAAACAGCACATTAACAGTGTATTAAGGTGGACGGGCAGGGGGGAGGGTAGGGGTACGTGAGTGTGCATAGCAAGCAGGGGGGCCTTAGTGATAACCTGCTTATGGGATATACCTAACCTGCCTACCAACTCATCTGTACTGTCATATTTCTTTATCTTCTCTCTCTCTCTCTCTCTCTCTCCTGTCATCTATCTCCGTCACTTCCTCCTGCCTTCCTTTCCTTTCTCACTCATATCTCGTTTCACCCATCTTTCTCTCTCACTTTTTTTTTTCTCTCTGTTCTTTCTCTCTCAGACTTTTTCACACGTCGCCATCCCTGTTTCTTTTCTCTCTCTTTCACCACTCCTCTCTTTCTGTTTCTCCTTTTTGATCTATCTCTCCCTTCCCCTCTTTTCTTCTCCCTAATCTACCTCTGTCCCTCCTTCACTCCCTCTCACTTCCCTCTCACCTATCCTTCCCTCCCTCTCTCCTCTTTCGCTCCCTACATCACCTTTAAGAGCTACTACCACTACTCTCTCTCTCTCTCTCTCTCTCTCTCTCTCTCTCTCTCTCGCATAATACACCTCCATGTGTGGGTCTGTGTTTTACTTTCTCTTTCTAATGTCTGGTTTCACTCAATTTCTGACACTCGCACATTCTCTCTCTCTCTCTCTCTCTCTCTCTCTCCAGGAAACACCACCATCTCGCTCACATTGTATTTTCTTATCGCACATTCCCCTTCTTTAGCGTCCACTCACGCATTCAGCCTTGCACCGCCGTTCTGTCTCTCTCATGCATTTTCTCACACATTCTCTCACATTTTCTCTCGCCTGGGCTGAGGTCTCCATGCTCATCGTTTTTTGCAAATTTTTGTACTATTTTCTGTCTGTCTATCTTGCTCTCTTTTTAATCTATCTATCTACTGTATATCTCTCTATCTACTTCATTTGTCTATCCGTCCACCTCTAATTTTTCTCTCATTCACTACTATAATTTTCTTTGCTAAAATGTTACTATAAAGTCTTTCGTAAGTCTTGTGAGATTGGTACAGTATCTAAAAACCAGTAGGTCATGGTGAGGAAAGCTTGGGGTACGCCTTTGTTCCACAGTGTACGAATACATGGACACCGCGATGACGATGATGACGACGATGATGAGGCTGACGACGACGATGACGACGATGATGATGATGATGATGACGACGACGATGATGATGATGATGATGACGATAAAACACGATTTCCATCAGTCTCTTTGCTTTGCAGTACCTGGGTAATTCCGAACTCTTTCGCCGCTGCTATATTAAACCTTGCCTCTGTGATCTTCATTATTAGGTAATTAGTTCTTAAACTTTGGCAAGGGTTACATTTTTTCAGCAATTTCTTTTTCCAGCAACTTAAAATGATAGGTTACGCAAGGCAGCTACATACAAGATAACCTTTCACTATCTTCATGTATTATTTTCTTCGTAATTCTACCATTGATCTTATATGAGTCAAGAGTCAAGCTGGAGTAACAGGTTTAATGAAGGTTACATCTAATCCTCCCTGTTCGAAAATTCTCTTGAACTAAACAGAATCGCGTGAGAAAAGCAAGAACGTACATTCGGCAACAAAAGTCCTGTCGCCTTTCCTGCTTCCCTCTCCATGGACCTCGAAAATCAATGTGGTGAATCCACAGCAACTGACACTGATGAATTTATTTCAACTATAGATCAACGTTATCAATGCCGCCAGCTTAGGACTCACCACACTGGTATTTAAGGTCCATGCAGAGAAAAGCAGGAGAGAAGACAGCCACAGCTTTTGATGTCGAGTGTACCACAAATGGACGTCAGTGAGCGAAGGAGTTGAAATAGTGTAGGTATAAAGTGAGGCTGTGAAACCGGCATAGACTGTGCGGTATTCTCGCAGGTTTAGCATATTTACTGCCACTTACTCCTTCGCATATTTGTACCTTACGCTTTCTTTATCTACTTTTTTCTTTTATTGCCATAGTTTGTACAAATAACATGAAGCATTAATAACCCTTTTACCTCAGTTATACCTCTTACAATATTTTCTTGGTGCGGGAGAGGGACGCCTTCATGTGGTGGCACCTATATAACTGGGCCGGATTCACTGCCCAGTTATACGAACGTCGCTAAACTCTCTCCCTATCCCCCAAAATGAGGATGATGGACCTCATAAGGACAACTTTAGCCTGCGGTCCACAGAGTTCACGTTTCAGATGAACCTGGGGCCACAGCTACAATGACTACACCAAATTCTTAATAATACCAGAGTTTAAGCAGCGAAGGAGGTACAGAAGTTTGGTATAGCTTTCACTGACCCTCCCTTCACTGCAGAAAGTCTCTAATAAGCAGAAAGAAATCGTTCAGCAGTGATATCAGTGGGTTTGCGTGTCGTGTGCGGAATTTAGCTGGGAGGGAGAACATGCCAGGGCGCCTTCTAAGACAACGGGAATGTGGTCCAGTTAACAGTTAAGGTGGTGCGTCAGACACACCCCGCATAACGGTGACCTCAAGTGGTTCTGCAGTGCGTCCCATTATCAGTCATTTCTGTATCAGGTACATTAACAGTCCCTTGTACGCCATGTATGAAGACTATATATTCATAGATAGATAGATAGACACACAGACAGACAGACAGATAGATAAATAGATAGACAGATATAGATAGAGAGACAGATAAATAAATAGGTAGATGGATACATAAACATACTGATACACAGATACAGACACATGTGGATATAATATGGAAGGGAAGATTAAGGCTTAATATGTAACAAAAATCGCTAGAGGACTTGTGCCAGAGATCCTCATAGCTCAGTTTCATGTACTAAGATTAATGGGTCGAATAAGAATAGGGATAGAGAGAGAGAGAGAGAGAGAGAGAGAGAGAGAGAGAGAGAGAGAGAGAGAGAGAGAGAGAGAGAGAGAGAGAGAGAGAGAGAGAGAGAGAGAGACGGACATTTTTAATTTAGGATATTTACAGTTTGGCAGGTTACTCTGACCTCTAATGAAGCCAGGCGATGTTTATGGGTTAATGAAATAGAAAAAGAGCTGTGAGATAAATGGGGCCAGGAAAATAGAGAAAGAGAGGAGCCGAGGGGCTGACGAGTTAATGAGGAGCGTTAATTAGATGTCTTACGGAGGATGATGAGCTGTTAATTACAAGACGATGCAATGAAAAAAATGTGACTTAATAAGCAAGTGAGTTAATTACAAGACCTAAGACGAGTTGTTACGACTAATTATGGAATATGGTAATGACTTAAGGACCTTATGAAGAATGTATTAAATGTATCGTCCCATATACAGTATATATAATGTATTCACTTATGTGCACTTGTTAAGATTTCCCTCAGCTGAGAAAAAATCAATGGATATCGTTACAATAAAAAAAAAAAAACACTGACACCAATGACAATGAAAGGGTTAACCAAATATATTTCAGATGAATACAACGAGCCAGCAAATTAAACTACCAAACATGTTATTTAGTTAACTAGTCTACCTAACAACCCAGGGCGCAGCGAGGGAAGAGGCAAGCTGAAGGTGGTGAGGCAAATAAAGAGGCAGACCGCATACGATATGGGAAGCAGGAGGGAGCTGGAGGTGAGGCAGGAGGTGAGGCAGGCTGCATGAGGTGGGACGGGAAGCGAGACGGAAAGTAAGAAAGGAGCGAGACAGGGAGTGTTACCGGGAGAGACGGAGGAAGGAGAGGCAGGAGGGAGGTCTGAGGTGAGGCAGGACGTGAGGCAGGAGGGAGATCTGAGGTGAGGCAGGACGTGAGGCATGAGAGAGGTCCGAGGTGAGGCAGGACGTGAGGATGAGGAGAGCAGGAGGAAAGGCAAGCTGCAGGAACTGAGGCAAGGAGAGAGGCAGGAGGAAGGGGAAGCGGAAGTGCTTAAAGTGTAATATACGCGCGGCATTATGAAGTGAAAGTGCTGACAAATGCCAAAGAGAAAAACGCCTCGGGTGGAAAAGGCTGGAAGGGCTGGGGTGAAATTTATGCAGCCTGCTAGACGTCATTAAACTTTTCGTTGCTAGAGCTGCACAGGGGTATCACTTTCAAATATTTTCATTACGATGGACGCTTTCCACACAATTTATTAACCTCGCTGTCTCCAGATACTGTATTAAACTCAGGAAAGACTTTTTGAACTACAGTGGGTTAATAAAGTCTTCACAAACATCCATAATACGACAGGTCTCTCTGAAGCTAAATACAATCCTTTACTGGCAGTCACCTTAAAAGCAAAAAAGTCGTCAGAGTGAAGTGGCTAAAAATAGACTTTTTTCACTGTTTTAGACATCATAACACCGACGTATTATATTTTGTTTAAAGAAAATATTGCTAACATTCAGCCACTCAAAGCGGCTTTAATTTTAACAGTCCATATAAAGTCCAATGCATGACTGGACTTCCTCCTAAGAGGGAGAGTGGCAGCCAGAATGAACTCTTACTCTTTCTGGCAAAGAACGAGTGGGAAAGGGATTTCTGTAGTGGGAATGGTACAAGTGAAAGTTGAAGCGTTGCAATGGCTCGTGTGTGTGTGTGTGTGTGTGTGTGTGTGTGTGTGTGTGTGTGTGTGTGTGTGTGTGTGTGTGTGTGTGTGTGTGTGTGTGTGTGTGTGTGTGTGTGTGTGTGTGTGTGTGTGTGTGTGTGTGTGTCGGAGTACTCATATTTCCTCGGTAAGAACATACAGGGTGAAAATATATTCAAGTATATGAAAGGACATCCTACCACCAATCTCCTTAAGCATCTGGCATGGTTTCAGTTTCGAAGCCAAGACTCATGGTTTACGTAAAGCGCAAGATGAACACGCTGCCACTGTGCCACTGCTCACATTGGTATATATTATTATTACTTTTTTAAAGTAGACAAACACACATGCGGAACAGTATGGTCACCACATCTTTACACCAGTTTGAAGGAGTTGGGTTTCATGTCTCAGTTCTCACCCCTTTTAGGTGCTAATCACGACTCGCGGGGAATCCATGGGTAGTATTTTGCCAGACTCGTAAGTGTACGCGAAGGCATTTCACTAAAGGGAGGCGGAAGGAATTTGTCCTGAAAATACTCGAAGTTGCCCTAATATCTAAATTATTATTATTAAATACTTGCTTAAAGGCCACCTTCGGGGGCCGCCGCTCGATGTCAAAAGGTCAGAAATGAGTCATGACTCGTGAACCGGTGGCCCGATTGAAGTGAAAACTGTTTTATTCTTCACGTTAGCGCATTTTAAAGGTACCTTGCTCTACTAAAAATTGCACTACGTTGCGCCGTTTTTGCTGTGTTAAGGAAACAAAACCAACAAATATACAGACATCAGGCCATTATAATATAGATGCAATGTACACCAATATACGAGTACTGTACCTGTAACAATAATTTATGTGTAAGTTATGTGCATTAAATCTCATGTTTAGGTCTGCATTCACATGAAAACTGATCGCGAGTAATGAATATGTATCAGGGAAAATAAAAAAAAATGAAAAAAATGTAATCAATTTACCCTCAAGCAATAAAAAGCATAACTTACTAATAATGCTTGTACGGTATTTTAATAGCTTTAACCATAATATCTTTCAAAGGTATCAGTGCACTAGCAAAAGCATCCACCCTAAAAACTCGGCGTTTGCCCTGAAGAAGACATATTTTCCTAGACCTAGGGGAAGGGGGCTGGCAACCCCCCTGACCCCCCGCCTCGTACGCCTATGGTCAGTCAATGTAAATGATGAGAGTGGCAACGAATGAAAACTTGGCTGGTGCAGATTTACATGGGAAGAAGTTCAATGAACGTGATGAGTTAAAAAGAAGTTGAGAGAGTATTACAAAAAGTAAAGCCGCAGAGAAGTAGTAGGCCTAGGTGGAATTAATAACAAGGTTCCTCAAGAAAGGGGGCAAGGGAGGAGGGTTGGGAAGACAGCAATGTGAAGAGGTTGCTTAGACGTTTCTGACATGTCTAGATAGCGTTGAAGTGCTTGAATATTGTTGCTGTGTAAATACAAGGGCAACAATAGGAAATACACTAAAATTTAAGAGGTATGCGTCTACTGAGCATAGCTTACTTAGAAAGGTTTACAAAAAAGTGGTGATTGGAACAGTGATGCAGTGCAGAGAAGACCATATTAATGAAGAACAAGGAGGATTTGGGGAAGGCTTTACTTCACTGTTATAATCAAACTCCTTAAAGAAAGCTGATGATCATTGTTTTCGTTATTCCCATCGTCTTACTTCCCAGTATTTCATCATCAGCGTTCTTATAATTCAAATAATCCTAATTCCCAGTATTATAAAGAAAGTGGGCTGGGTCTACAAGAGAGAGAAAGACGTACGAAAAATACTAATGACCATAATTGAACTGAGTTACCCTTATAACAGTCAGGAGGATGGAAGATTATATGTCTCGATCAACAAATGTCAGTGTTAAGCACATCTTCGATAATTTACTCATGTCAATGCCAGACTAATTCAGGCAACGAAATGCTCCTGCACCCTAAGAGTAAGCGAATGCCATAGTTAAAAAAAAAAAAAAAAAAAAAAAAAAAAAAAAAAAAAACAGAATCCAAGATAATTTGTACGATAAGGTCTCCGTGGCAGTTAATCAGAATGAGTCATTTTGCTTGCACTGCCATATTTTTTTTTTTTCACTTCAATATTCATTGTACAGGGTGTTCTGTATGTCTGGAATAATGAGCAAAATTACTTAATACATATTTTCGACTTTTACTGGTCCAAGGGTATCTTGTCTGGATTAATCAATCACGAACAATGGTGGACGCACTGAGCATGGACTGTGGATAAAAGCTTTTGTACTGTCGTTATTTATATGAAATTTGCTATGATTCCAGAATTAAGGAACAATCTGTAATTTGGCTGTGGAGTGTTTGGCAGCTGTACAAGGCAAGATCTTAAAGGTGTAAACATAATCTTAGGCACAAGATCAAATCAAAAGAGTTTATAAAAGCTGCACGTGATATGATGTTTGAGGGGAGAAGTGTAGAAACTGCGTGGGGTGGAGATTTTTTTTTTTTTTTAAATTAGTGATGATAATTTTCCAAGCCAATTTTGCCAAACACAGTATATATATATATATATATATATATATATATATATATATATATATATATATATATATATATATATATATAGATCTATATATATATCTACATATATATCTATCTATCTATCTATCTACCTATCAATCAATCTATCTATCTATCTATCTATCTATCTATCTATATATATAGCCTATAATCACGTTATCATATCTATATCAATCAATCTATCTATCTATCTATCTATCTATCTATCTATATATATAGCCTATAATCACGTTATCATACGACCACCAATCAGTTTCATGCAGTTTACGAAAGACACCTCGTACTGAAGGAGTGAAAATCAATTAATCATTACGATCATATCTTACTACATTCTTGCTACCTCGAAACATTTTATTTACTTTACGAAAGACCCATCATGCTGAAGAGGCTGCAGACACTCAGCAACGCCAGACTTTCTAATTACGAGTATACAATCTCTTTACATATTGTCGCATTCAGTGCAATGAGATCTTATTATAGTTTATTTTCTGTACTGCAGACGATTTCAGTGAAGTTAGGCGAACACCTGATAATGAAGGGGTTAATGAAACCTGTATCTAACCCGTCTAGTTGAAATGTCTCTCCTCAGCTAAATATGATGATCTCGAAATACCAAAACTGAAATATATATGACGGTCTCGGTCAAAAGTGGTTACACGGTAATACTGACACACGAGCCTAATTACCCAAAAATGACGCAGTTGCCATAGCGGTAATGACCCGGATCCACACCTCAACACGCGCGGGGCTGTGTGTCAGAGGCCTCAGTAATTGACATATTATTTATTCACTTAGCATGAAGAATTGCTGTGTCGTGAGTCTTTGAAATGTGGAAGTATTTAACCTTCTGACTCTATCTCTTACGTTTTATTCTTGTTAGCTTTGGGGAGACTATCTGGAGTTAGAACCCACCGCTGCCCCCAAAATAATATATCACACTTGTAATTGATTGTATCGTACTTGTAGCCGAGCTGTAGTTACAGTGAATTGATTTGTAAGAGATTATCTTAGTTTACTTGTAGTCGATGACAGGAAAAAGAGAAAGATTAGTACTGGGGTTTGTGGTTTGTAGTTTATTTCTTCAAAAAGAGATATCTCAAAATGTACACTAAGTATGTCTGACAACAGTGTATGGAGATGAGTACGTTTTATGCTTGCTAACTTCGCCAGCCTGCCCCATTTTTCCCCACCGTGCTTCTCTCTCGAGTCTAGACCCCCTTCTCGCTAGCTCTCCTGTCTCCTGCCTCCTAGCTCCTTCTCTCTCGTATAGGAGAGGTTGTGTCACGTGTACTGAATGGTTGAACAGAATTTTCCCGATTCTTGGGGACTTTCCTATCAGGCGTCACGAGGTGCTGTCTGTGGCATATTGTGTTGTGTGTGGCATTCTTGCAGAGAGAGACTGCGAACGTCACTTCCTCCATCACTTAGCCATGACTTTGCCTTAACCTCTAGATGACATATGTATGCGACCAGCTATTATGTATTGTATTATGATCTTTTACAGTCCTGACAGCTGCAACCTTCACTATCGCCTTCATTACTAATGGGCTTTATGCTGAATAAAATCGAGTGGCAGCAAAGAGATTAAGATACATAAGACACACTTGGCGGAAAGTGTTAATGCGTCATGAAGTGTTCAGATGGAAGTAAGATAAGCTAAAGAAGATCCATGTCGTCCCGAAACTATTGTACCTTCACAATATATGCAATCGAACCCATTCAGTACGATGGCGCCTTTTCCTTTCTTACTGCTTCCAGATGATGATGTTCACTCTAGGGGACACTTCTCGCGCAGGAGGTGTTACATATAGCATTCAGTAACTCCTTCACTGCCAGACGCCTCCCCTAAACTGATAGAATTCGCATGTAGGTAGCAAAAATAAAAATGACATCCTCGGATTGAAGCTACTAAGCATGAGAGCATTATTCTTCCATTAATGAAATCACGTAACTCTTTCAGAATGATGGCAGCTTGATATTTATGCTTCCCACCGCCAGCTTAGGAGAGAAATCTGAAGGTGAAATTGTTAGTGGGATTTTTTTTTAACTCTGCTACTTATAGTACTAAACATCTTTCCTCAAGTGTACAAAATCGTCTGGAAGTAGCAATAATAATAAAAATAATAATAATAATAATAATAATAATAATAATAATAATAATAATAAAATAATAATAATAATAATAATAATAAAAATAATAATAATAATGATGATAAATAATAATAATAATAATAATAATAATAATATAAAAGACGTTTTTGGAAAAAAAAACAGTTGTTCTTGCCACCGTAACATCCTGGATGCCAGCCAACTTGTGGCTGAATGAGGGGTGGCGTCGAATCTGTTTTTGCGCGCAAATCTTTACTGTTCGTCTAGAAAGACAACAAAGAGACAGACACAGATGAAAGACAGCTTATAAACATAAACACATAGACACCTGACAAGACTGGCCAGGTAGGAGAGACAGTTGATTGTATTGATGTGGAATCTGAATTTGCACGAGAATTCTTTACTGTGGTGTTCGCCCACAGAGATGATGAAAAGACAGATACACAGAAAACAAACAGATGATAGATACAGAGGCAGAAATACCAGACAACGTAATAGACAGACCTAAGATAATACTGATGTGGAATTTATTTTTGCGCGAGAATTCTTTAGTGTTCACCCAGACAGATGATGCAATGACAGGCACATTGACAGGAAAGACAGACTATATACACACAAAGAGATGCCAGACAAGAAGACAGACAGACAGGACAGACATAACAAACTGGACAAAGAGACGAACTAGGTATAAAAAAAAAAAAAAAAAAGGAGGAGGTGAGGGAAGATTTCAAATAAACACCTGATACTTTAGCGTGAATTGTCAAAACTCGTCTATATCTGAAAGAAGACCACACACACACACACACACACACACACACACCTACGAAACAGATTACTGCCCAGTGTCATGTTAGCTGATTCCCGAATATTTTACAAACTTTGAGAAAGTTCAGTTTCTCTACGTGTACTAAATAAAGTTGACAGAAGCATAAGAGCATTAGAAAACCGAAGTTCTGACAAAAAATAGTTATACTGAGCTGAACCCATTGATTACATGGCTACGGAAAGGGACGGAGAATGGATGGAAAAAGATGGGGGGAAGATGGGAAAAAAAGAAAAAGAAAACTAGCGGGCATATGATGTAGAGTGGAAAAGAGGGAAATGAGCTGAGAAGAGGGAGGGAAACGAGCAGAGGGAAATAAGGGAGAGGGTGGAAGAACAAGGAGGAGGAGGAGGAGAGAGAGAGAGGAGGAGGAGGAGGAGGAGGAGAGAAAGGGAGCAGAAAGAAATACGAACAGAGGACAGAATTACCACCGTGGACGAAACGAGGACACGAAACTACAATTCCTTAAAGAGAGAGATGCTCCCATAAACCTATCACCCCTACACGCCGCATTTAACCCTCGATCCATCCCCTGCTCCACATAGCCTCGACGACGGACATACGAACGACATATAAAGGGGATGTAATGGTGGCAGTGAGAACGCGCTAACCGTGAGATTCTGTTATCGTTCCAACCTTCTTTTCCTCCCTACGACATTTATACGTGGCGAGATTACATTCCTGGGAGCTATTGTTGACGATGGAGGACGATACTTGGGAAAGAAGATTTATGTTTTATGGTGTTAAGATGACAGATGCAGGATCACAGGGGACGTAATATCGAACAGAGGTCAGTTGGTAGAGTTAAGAATGTGCTTTTACTGTGTTCTAAGAAAGAACTAACAGAGAGATAGGTAGATAGATAGACAAGGAAATACTGGAAGAGAGATGACAGAGATATAAATTAGATACGAGATCAGTAGATTGATAGGAGAGAGAGAGAGAGAGAGAGAGAGAGAGAGAGAGAGAGAGAGAGAGAGAGAGAGAGACGGCCTATCCCTCTAGTCACCTCCAACATGATTCATTTTCTCTCATCAGTCACTTCCTTTCTCTCTCTCTCCTCCCGTCATCACGCTCCTTATATGTATTTGACCTACATGCACACACACACACACACACACACACACACACACACACACACACACACACACACACACACACACACTTGCTCTTACAGTCTCTATCTCGATATCTCTGTATCTATCTGTCTATAAGTACATCAGCCTATCGGTCAGTCCCTCCATCTATCTCTATCTGTACCGGGCATCTGTCTGTCTATGTCTATCAACTTATCTATCAGTCTATCTACACATCTGTCTCTCTATGTATATACCTATCTAGCCATTTCTTTTTTATCTCCATCTCTATCTGTCTGTCTGTCTATCTATCTGCCTATGATACCAAACACCACCCAGTACAGATTCTTCAGACCACTAAGAAGACAACATCACGTCTCATTACGTGACAGAAAATTACAGCTGAATTCCCCTAATACAGGACACTAAGACACAGTATGACATTTCCCTTTATCTTGGTTACGTAGTCAAACTTCTGTAATATAATATCATTTACAACATCCAGCGATTTATTTTTCTTAATTTGGGAGAGATTTTCCGAGATGGACAGGTTTTTCATGCCCTTTATTACCTCCTTAACTTCAAGAAAATTTTTTTTTCTAATGTGAATATAATTGTAAAGACTTAGCATGAGTGAGAAATATGTAAAGGTGTAGCACAGTAGTTACGGGAGATTCATGGCCCTTCAGTTAACGACCTTCGAGTCGTGTGTGGTGTGGTGTGGTGTGGAAGGGTGATTTTGTATGGTGTGGTGTGGTGTGGGTGGGTGATTTTGTATGGTGTGGTGTGGAAGGGTGATTTTGTATGGTGTGGTGTGGTGTGGGTAGGTGATTTTGTGTGGTGCGGTGTGGTGTGGTGGGTGTGGTGTGAAGAGAGAATTTTGTATAGTGTGGTGTAAGAAGGTGGCATGCTGTGGTGTGTGGCGTGGTGTGGGAGGGTAATTTTGTATGGTGTAGTGTGGTGTAGTGAAAGACGGGGATTTTGTGCGGCGTGGTGTGGTGTGGTGTGAGGAGGAAGGTATGCTGTGGTGCGAGGTGCGTTTCGTTAAGCCGCTAAAGTCTAAGGGAGTGATGCACCTCGCGTCCGAAAATCGTTAGTGAGAGACAGGCGGACAGAGCTGCTCCTGGAGACCCTATTGCATCTAAAAGTTACGCCATAGCAATGGGTTAAACATGGCTTGCACGTCTGTAGTTGATCTGCTGCCCAGGTCACGCTTCAGGAAATTAACCGCTATAATTCATTTACTCAGTCCCTCCAAAAAGGTGACAACTGCGATATATGTTTTGAATTTGTCTTTAGGTGATGCCATTAACCACTTCACTCGGACGACACATCTTTTATTTTATTTTATTTTATTCTTGCTATCTTCAGAAGATTTTATTCAGCTCAGGAGAGACTTTTCGCACTGGACGGGCTTAGTTATAGCCTTCATTAACCCCTTAAATATGAGAAATCTTTCCTATAATGAATAAAATCGTCAGTTGATATAAAAAAAACCTATTAGAAAATACGTCATCGGACTGAAGAGGTTAAGCTTAGGAAAGACATCTCGGGACTCAGGCAAGAAAATCAAAAGTGTATCAACGACGTATCTAGGAATCACCTCTTGGTCTCTCCTATCTTGACTATCGTAAAATTCAGTATTATCTGAATTTAGCTAGAAGAAACCAGAAAAACGACGCTATCACTGTGAAACTGTCTGAAATCTTGCAGCGGGAGAATCAAGTTGCATCACTGGTACATTTCAGGGATCACTGCATATGTCAGAGTCGATGTTCTGTAACCCACATACTTTCCACCACGGGATAATATTACTCGGCTTCTACGTACTCCTGTCGCCGAGCTGGAGCGCTGAATTTTCTCTCCTACGATATTTTCTGCCGTAGAGAGCTCAGTAAACGGTATATTCCCCTCAGTGTAGGAACGTAAATCTACCTTTCGGGAGGGTTCAATCAAGTAAAACCAGGCTCAGTCCATCTCACGTGTAAATCATCCTTAAGAAAGAGTTTAGCAAAGTAAAAAATTGAGCTCAGTCCACTACACACAAGAGCTCAGTAACGTTAAGGTCATTAAAATGTAATTAATTCCTATGAGAAAGTTCAGTGAAGAAAAAATCCACCTTATGGAACAATTCAGCTGAGTGTAATGTTCTTTTAAGTGTAACTTCACTTTATTGCACCTTACAGGAAACTCCAGTAAAGCGTATAATCCACCGCACGGTTGTATGCAGGAGGTGTAAATCCATATCAGTCCATCGCAGCCTTCAGAAGAATAATAAAATACAAAGCCGGCACACGGAAGAGCTTAGTAAATGTAGCTAAGTTAATTTCAGTTACGTATAAATCCAGTCCAAAGAAGAGTTTAGTATAGTATAAATCCATCTCAGTCCACCTCACGTCGGCTCACTGTTCACAACCTACTGGCATTGAGGTTACCGCTCGACTACACCACATAGCCAGTTCCTCGTTCCTCTCTCTCCATCTCTCGTTCAGGCCAAGTTCCCACAGCGCCGCTCCTACGTCTGGCAAGGTGGCCGGACTTCAGTGTACACCTGGGCACCTGTACATCGTCTGTTCCATGTATCTGTAATGCTTTGTGTGTATGTGCGCATTTGTACAACATGCAATCTTCGTCTTTGTAATTTTACCTGTACGTTGTCTGGTCTGATTATTTTTACCTGTACACCTGGAGACCTATACATCGTTCGTTCTTCGTGTCTGTAATGTTACGTATGAACCTGTACACTGCTTGTTCTTCGCCTCTTTAATATGTACACCTAACACCTGTGTATCGTCAGTTTTTTTCTCCGATGCTACATGTACACCCTGATATCTGTACATTCGGTGCCTGTTCCACGAGTCTTAAATGTCAGAGTGAACTTAAACAACTGTGCATTACCTGACTCCCACACACTTAGCGCCTTTAGTACTAGCATATCTTTTGCAACTGTGAGACAAACTTTCCAAAGACCCGTTAGTGGTGAGATTATTAATAAGTGTTCAGTACATCCGGTAACATGTGCACTACCTGTTCTTCATTTCTGCACTGATTACAAGGCCTGGTTGGCGATGATGCAAAGAGTCAGTCCAAGATGCCCACAATGCCATGCCTGAATAGTATCCCAGTGACACCTGCCAGGAATTACCAAGGGTTGAATGATGTGTACTCACTCGTGTGTGTTAAGAAAAATATTAGCCAGTTCGTTGTACTTAAACTCTGATGAACTCTTAAATTGCAAAGTATTCATTAACCTTATTTTAAAAGTTATTCTTGCTCCCTCCAAGCAATTTTATTCAGCTAAGGAGAAACTAACAGAACAAAAATGACTAAATAAAGTACTAAGCCTTAATTCTTCCTAATCTCAATGAAATAGTTTAGTAGGGAACAATAACACTATAATTATTACATCCTCTAGCTGAAAGGGCTAAAAGGCACAACAGTATTGCTGTACATATTTTTTTTTTACTGCGTTCCACTGTCTCTCTAATTAAACGCTAGAATCTATGTGAGAGCATTGTAGTTCCGTGTAAAGCATCTGCATCAGACCGGTTCGCTTACAAAAACAATACTCATGCATTGTCACCTGTTTCACACGCAAACGATCCCGGATGCACCTGCAGTTCATGAATATTTTCTCTTTATTATTTATACACGAATACCTCCAACAAATTCACTGTTGACTTGACCTTTTGATCACGTTGCGACAGCTTTGTAATATATCACTGTTCTATTATCGGACATGAAATTTGTGAGCCCAAAAAAAGAAAAATGCAAAGCTCACAAAATTCTCTCTCTCTCTCTCTCTCTCTCTCACACACACACACACACACACACACACACACCGGAAATATCTGACAACGAAAACAGAAAAGAAGACGAGGATCATCATCTTATACGTACGTGTTTGTAGCAACTGTTCGCATCCCCTTAAAACTGGGTCAGCGATTACAGAAAGATGGTGCACACACACACACACACACACACACACACACACACACACACACAAATAAAGACGGGCTTCCAGTGGGTTACTTTTTTTCTTGTTTGTTTTTTACTTCTAGGTCATCGTTGCTCCGATGGAGAGGATAAGTGGTATGTACGAAGAGATGAGGAAGGTTAGTTAAGGTAGAGAAGTGGGTGGTACTGATGTGGAGTGGGTAGGTGTGGGGAGTTTTGTTGGGGTGATGTGGAAGTGCTCATTGGGATTATAAGTGGAGACTGGTTGGTGTGTAAGGGTGCGTGAGGTAGGGTGGAGAGGTAGGTGTTGTGGGGTGGTGAGGTAGGTGGTGTGGTGTGGAGAGAGGGATGGTGTGAAGTAGATGGAGAGACTGATTGAGGTGGAGCAGTGGGTGGAGAGGGATGGTGTGAGGCGGAGTGAAGATGTAGGTGTGTTGGAGGAAGCTTGGCAGAGGTGGGAAGGTGGGTGGGGATAACATCGAGTGGAGTGCAGATGCAGACGGGGTGTGGTGGGGATGATGGTTAAGATGGAGAGAAGGAGGAGAAGAACGATGTGAGGTGATATGGATATATAGGTGAGGCGGTGTGGAGAAGTTGAATAGTGTAGATAGGCAGATGGTATGGAGAGATGAGTCTGTTGCTGTGTAGTGTGAAGCGAGTGGGGATGATGTGAAGGGGTGGCTGGGATGAGGCAGTATAGTGAAGAGCTGGGATGGTGTGGTTTGATGTGGACTGGTGACAAAAGGCGAGTTAGGACGGTGTGGAGTGGTATGGAAATGTGAGTGAAGTAGTGTGGAGGTGGATGGGTGAGGCTGGTGAAAATATAGGTGGATGAAGAAGAAAACTGTAGATGGTTCAAGAGTGTGGAGATGTGGGTAACGTGGGATAGCGTAGTGGGTGGAATGGGTAGGGATGATGTGGGGAGAAAATGTGGAGACTGAATGAGGTAGTCGAGAAAGCTGGGTTAGTGGGAGGGTGGGTTAGGTAGAGAAGTGGGTGTGGTGGGATACAGAAGTAGATGAACGGGTTATAGGCAGGTGCGCAGGTGTGTTAGTACGGTGTGGAATGCGATCTGAGTTAAGCGCTGGGGCTTGAGGAGTCTGGAAGCAACGGAAGTGAGTGTGTGAGTGAATCTGGGGTGGATGGAGGTTAAGGTGCTAAAACAACAGGAATGAATGTGTGTGTGTGTGTGTGTGTGTGTGTGTGTGTGTGTGTGTGTGTGTGTGTGTGTGTGTGTGTGTGTGTGTGTGTGTGTGTGTGTGTGGTGAGACCAATATAGTGCACTCACTCTCGCCACCACCGTTACCTCCCACTCCGTCATCAACATACCAAACATGGTCTCAAGAAGAAGCCTACATCCAAGAGGGTTAATGGCCCTATCTAGTTATCTATCCGCCAGTCTATCTGTCTATGTAACCTGAAGCACATCCATTACTGCAAAGAACTAAATGCATAACTTCATTTATTTATATTTCAGAGCAAATAGAACCGTATAACTAGACAACTTTACTGGCTAATATGCAGACCACTATATTACAATGTATATCTGAAGCTGATCTCATATTTTTTGTAGGGCACCTGTGATTAATATTGTATACATCATCATCATCATCATCAGCCGTGTGAGTATCCACTGCAGGACCGGCCTATCCCGACCGAAGTCGGGACGATACAGCCAATGTATCTCTACCAAGTGGCTTAGGTTGTCTAGCAGAGATTGTATGTAGGGTGAGAAGTGCTTGTAAGTGTAATTGTAGTGTTGGAGTGGCTTTGGATGTGTGTGTAGTCTGTGAACCAAGTGTAATCGGCCCGCGCAGGCCGACTGGGTGCAAACATACTTTACAGTAAGCGACACTGGTTCAACCACAGCACCCCTTGTGTCCGCCAATGCAGTACGTGGCCGGGTGAACACTCCCAAAGCTTATTACCCTGGCGGGGCGCGAACCCTGGTTCACCCGTGTACGAAAACGCACACTCTACCACTGTACTACAGAGGCTCCATTGTATACATAGTTACAGAAATATACTTAATATCACAGACGCAATACAGATTATATTCACATACTAAAAACAATGTAGCTTGTATGAACGAAACAATTCTTTTCTGAAATGGTGCTGTATTTGACAGATAAACAGAGAGAGAGAGAGAGAGAGAGAGAGAGAGAGAGAGAGAGAGAAAGAGACTTTCTACCGTCTCTTCCATAGCGACACAGATGACATAAACAGCATACAAGACAACAATAACGTGCCACATGGAGAAATAAGCTACACTAGTGAAAAAAAAAGAAAAGAGGAGGGGGGGAGTTAGGGAGTCTCAAACTTCGGAGGATACAATACTTGGACTCTACACACTTGGACCCTACGCACTTGGACTCTACATACTTGGAGTAATGACGGTGATGACTCTACACACTTGGGCTCTTCGTACTTAGATATCTACATACTTTGGACTCTGCACACTTTGGATTCTGCGTACTTGGACTCAGCGTACTTGGACCCTGCGTACTTGGATTCTGCGTACTTGGACCCCACGTACTTGGATCTTGCGTACTTGGACTCTGCGTACTTGGACTATGCGTACTTGAACGTGATCCACGACCGACTGAGAACCGTATTCTAAGGGGCATAGAAGACCTCGTGGCACCTGTTCCATTGCTACTTATCTTGCATATTACTCCTTAGCATTCACCTTTATGCAACAGTAACAGATAAAAAGAAACTGAGATGCAACGCACAGAATAAATCTAAAAGAGGGAATCCTACGTCTTCTTCAAAAGCCATTTACAATTCCGTCCTGAAGCTACATGTTGGATCCCTACAATAAACATAAATACTTGTGGGCATAATTCATTCATAAAAGTAGTCTCGGCATTGTGATCCGAGACATACATGAAATACAATGGTTCATAAATCTATCCCCGTCGCTGGAGTGACAGGCAACACACAAATAAACAACCAATTCAAACAGACTCTGGTAACAGACAGAAAGATTTTACACTCAGAAGACAGATAAAGACGACACACACACACACACACACACACACACACACACACACACACACACACACACACACATACACACGCACGCACGCGCGCGCGCGCGCGCAACAAATTTATGTGCATTTCCCTGTGTATTCACTTGTCAACTAGTACTGGGCAATACAAATTACATACTGGGTTTAAGAATATCAGCTTTCTTTAGTCACCAGACTACCAGTATCTATCTCCTGATACTGAGGTATCTACTTATTTACATCAACCACTCTATCTACCTGTCTGTCTCCTGACACTAATGTCTATCTATCTATCTATCTATCTATCTATATTGCACAACACCTGACCCCAGAGTTCATCAAGGGAACATATATTCCTTGACTAATGGCGTCGTGTTATTGTGTGACTGTAGCCCGTAACTGCAAGAGTTACTTTCCCTTTCACATTCTGCAACAAAAAGTAACAGAATCTCACTCCAAAGGGTCCAGTATAGTTCTATACATAAATGTACGCCAATAAAATAAACCAAGGCTTGCATACAGCAACCTAAAATCTCAAGATGGCGTCGTTAAAACCGGAATGTAGGCTCGTTAAAAAGGAAAATGTTGAGTGCGAGATGATGTTATGCCAACCTTCCCACCGCCCAACTTTCTCCCGTGACCTCTGACCCTCCCCCTCCCCCTCGCCTTCCAGCCTACCCAGCAATCCCGCCTTATGACTCTCCTGACCCCAGAGGTACAGTCGCTGACATACTGATTCACTTCACTTAGATAAATAAAGATGTGAGGGAGGACTTTCATAACCAAGGATTGCAATCTTCGGAGCCCAGCAGACTTTTGCGAATGCTATGTAGGAGATTCATAATTATCCAACTAAAATCTGGAGCTAAATTACTGTCCACGACTGTACAATCTGGGACATGAATGTAACAACCGATGGTTGCAGGGCGGATTCAGGGAAGATATTGAATCTTGACAAAAATTGCTTGTCTGCCTTGATGATCTTCCTGTATTTGATAGGTATTAATCTGTCTTCTTCTTTTTCATCATCATCAATTTTCATCCTCATCCTTCATCTTCATCCTCCTCCTTCTTCTTCCTCTTCTTCTTTTCCTGGCTTTATACTCATAAGGTGTCGAGATTCTTATGAATATCTGGCTCCTTATTCATACACTTTCCTGACCTTTATATATATAACGAGTGTCCTAAGACACTCGTTATGGAATATGCTGAATGACTAGCCAGTATCGGAGAGCCTGGATAATGTACTAGTACTGCTCTTTCTTACATTAATTATTACCTCCGCCAACAAAGGTGGAAGAAATTTATACACTAACCATTGTCTGTCTGTTTGTTTACAAAATATCTCAAAAAGCTGTTATCAGATTTCAGTGAAGTATGGTGCCTAGGTAGGGAGGATCAAGGAACAGTTGATTAAATTTTGAATTGGATCCATATCCGAATGCAGGAATAAATCAAACATTTCATTAGCGTTGGCGCTGGTATGTGCTCCCTGAGACTTTGCAACAGGGCAGCCAAACACCGTAGAATTAACTGACAAGGCCGTAAAAGCATTCGTCTGATAGAAAAAGGAATCACAAAAGTAAATCATAAATTTTATTGACGATGGAAGAGTATGCGCTCTCTAAGTGCTTTTTACTTCACTCTTGCAAACGAAAAGCTCTAACACTAACAGCAGTCACTTTAAAACAGTGATATATTCAAGGCCAAAACATATAAACTGTCCTAATACTTTATAAGCAGATTTTACTTTGATTGTCGCAGGTGGTTCAGCCTGTGAAGTGAAGCCAGGATTCCGGGGGCTTGAATGATATGTGAATAAGGGTCTGGCTCATTTAACTGGGCATGCTGTTAATAGTCCAACTACTTTTGTACTTTCTCTTTCCTTTTCTGGCTCCTAGCCCACCAACACCCTTGGGTGGGGAAAAAAAAAAAAAAAAAAGTAGTGATGGTGAAAAAAAAAAAAAAAAATGTCGATGCAGGACGGCGACGCCTTCAAGAGTTGGCACCGACATCACCAGCCTGGCTACTGAGGTATCCCTAAGCCTCCTTCCTGTCCCACGAGAAGATGATAGTGGACTGAAGAATAAGATGACTTCAGCCTACAGAATATTCCCAAACCTCTAATTCTTCTTGAAAAAAAAAAAAAAAAATGATCTGAGTTACGACATTGAACCGACTGTAAAATAATGCTCGAGATTCTCACTCCGGACACCTTGACCCGTTAAAACCGGTGACGTAACATTTTTTTTTATTTTGCTACCATCTAACAATTTTTACTCAACATATGGAGCATCTCTACAGGTTAATTAAGAGTATATAAGTTCGAAAATTTTCTTTTAAGCTAAATACGGCCGTCTGAAAGAAGCAACATTAGAATATATAGTTCGTGGTGGAAGTAAAGGGATTAAGTGAAAATTATCATGCACATGTCGACCGAACACCCATCCTTTCCGTCTTCGCTACGTCGCCGTGATGCAATCTGAGTCCTCTCCTTTCGTTACCAGTAAAAGCCACTTGTTCTCCGGTAGAGCCACAGACCCATGGGCCAAATTTCTTCCGTTGTTCTGGATGCTCGCCAATCTCTGCTGAATGCATGGCGGCGTGGAATCTGTTTTTGCGGGGGAAGGGGATTCTCCAGTGTTCACCCACTCGGACGATCGAAAGCCAGGCAGACAGACATGACAAACAGAGTATATATATATATATATATATATATATATATATATATATATATATATATATATATATATATATAAAAGATACCTGACAGATGACAGGAATAACAGACAAACAGATTATATATAGGAACAACTATGTGATACTAAATACTACCACGAAGTGAGGTTATTTCCCCGTCTTCACACACACACACACACACATATATAGATATATATATATATATATATATATATATATATATATATATATATATATATATATATATATATATATATATATATATATATATATATATACCGGCTGACTCAAATGACTGCCAGATTACAAACATACTGTAGATACACTGAGAGAGGTGTCAGATGTGTGTGTGTGTGTGTGTGTGTGTGTGTGTGTGTGTGTGTGTGTGTGTGTGTGTGTGTGTGTGTGTGTGTGTGTGTGTGTGTGTGTGTGTGTGTGTGTGTGTGTGTGTGTGTGTGTGTGTGTGTGTGTGTGTGTGTGTGTGTGGAATAGAAGGAATGTGTGTCTATCCAACTGTTAGACAAAACCCGAGGAAGCATTTTGTCATGCTGGACGAACGAGGAACGGGATGGCTGAGCTCTGAATTATGCAGAAAGATGAAACAAATAGTGGGAAATAATGCCGGGAAATAGGGCTATAATGATTATGATGATGATGAGCAAACAAACTCTGACATACCGTAGAAAATCGACCCCTTTCAAAAATATTAAGTAAAACAGAGCCATTTATTCCTTTCATGACGTCTTGGCAAACTCTGGTTAAAGAACAGGAGATCTATCCTTTGATAATAAAAAAAAAATGAGAATAAAATTAATATTAAAAAGATATCGCACTAAAAGGGCTAAGCTCAAAAAGGATAGCCCATAATAAAGGGTTTAAAAGTATAGTGGTGTCTTCTTTAATTGACAAATAAATGAATAAATAAAATAATAATAACAGATTAAACTGACACTGTACCCGACAAATATAATTTTATCAACTCTCATCGACTCTGCTTGCAGGACATGACGTGACTGTTTGTTGCTGTTGTTCCATAACATGCCCCTGCTACAGCACAGTATCCATTTCCCTACTTTTTTTTTTTTTTTACGCTTTCTTGTTTGAGAGCACTACGCTGTCTGTGTCGTAAATCTGGGAAGACAGATCTCATCTAGATACATTCCTGCAGCCACATCACTCGCATTGTGTGCCTCGCTTAATGAATGCAGACTCTTTCCTGCAGCTCCACACAGGGTAAACTACAGTACGTCCGCATATGCTCAGTATGAACCACGATTATAAGCTACATACTTACAAACTTTCTTGAGCTAACGCTAACTATAAGACTGCTTGTTTATACACTGGTCTTCACTCATACGGCTACTATACACTTCAGAGCGAAGCTAGAGTGAATATTTAATGTGAAAAAATCACGAAAACAGCACGAACTTTGATAAGTAAATTGCCCCTGAGACTTGAAAACCTCAAATATTTGGTTAAGGTTCTTGATACATACAGACTAAGACTCGATCGGTAATTCTGAGTTTATTACTGTTTATCATTTCTTTAAATAAGTACAATGGTGATTGAATGAGTCTGTGTGGTCCATTTCATTAGGCATGATGTTAATTAGTTCTCCCTCTATCGTTTTTTTTTTTCTCTCCTTCCTCGTTTTCCATACCCTACCTCATCCTGTCCTCGAGTAAGTGAAATTGAGATAATGATGATGCTTTGTTTATTTATTCGTTTATGTACTGCTCTATGCTTTCCTGAATTTTGTTCATTCTAATGACCATATACAAAGGCCTTCAAAGCCTCTTTCCCACGACGACTCTTGGCTTTATTCACGTGCCCGATAGAAGATTTTAGTTGGCCTAGTGTATAACGAAAAAAGACTAAAGAAATTAATGGGATTGCTATTTTTTACGAGACATCTCCCCTAAGCTGAAAAAAATCGACTAACAGGAGCAAAAATAGCACTTAAACGACTTCTTGGTACTGACTGGACTACACTTACAAGGTACACATGGCAAGTACATCCAAATCGAGATCCAAAAGTTAAAGGGTTTCTGGAGGTCATATGAGTACGAAAGTCTGGCCCTCCCTGTATCAAACTTCCTCCAGTTCTCCAGGTCTAAAAATATGGCCTGAAACTGTGCTGAGAATTTAACCAATATGGTCTGATACTGAGCTGAGAATTAAAAAATATATAGCCTGAAACTGTGCTTTGAAAAATATATATATATATATATATATATATATATATATATATCTATATATATATATATATATATATATATATATATATATATATATATATATATATATATATTCTTGCCTGAAACTGTGCTAAGAATTAAAAAAAATATGTATATATACATGACCTGAAACTGTGCTGAGAATAAAAAAATAATATCGCCTGAAACTGTTCTGAAAATTTAAAAAAATATATAAGGCCTGAAACTATGCTGAGAATTTTAATACCATCAGTATGTTAGTCTTTTGATTGATGTATGCATTTGTTTACTTTTCTACGCTACGTATTATATAATTGTATCATTTACTTCACTACGATAAAGCCAAATAATTATTGCTATATTACCACAGGAATCTATGAAGGTTAGGAGAGGCCTTGGTAATGACGGGGTTAATAAACGCTGTATCTAATTCCTTCACC
>NC_137008.1:55772174-55849674 GCF_032717465.1 Coenobita brevimanus
ATGGGGAATGAATAATGTAAGGGATGGGAGAGAGAGAGAGAGAGAGAGAGAGAGATACTGCAAAAGGTGCTGGGGATAGGGAAGGAGGGGAGAAATGGGGAGAGATAAAGTAGGGGTTGTGTGAGTGGAGGGTAATAAAAAAAAAAAGGGAGGAGAGAGAGGCAGGCCGAGGGAAGAAACTAATGGGAGAAGGACAGAAGAAGGTGACAAAGTGGAGAAATCTTCCTCCTCCTCCTCCTCCTCCTCATCATCATCATCATCATCATCATCATCATCATCATCATCATCATCATACCCACTATTAGGCATGAGGTGGGCAAGAGCCAGGAGCAAGGCTGTAGCTACCAATAAAGTGCAATAACAAAACACAGGCGCCTCTATTTCTCCTGCAGGGATTAAACAGGATTTAAAGAATACTGGTAAAACAGAGGGTAGGACACCGAAGGGGAGGAAACAGTGGAATCAGGGGGATGGAGGATGTAGACAGAAAAGGGTAGAAAGGGTAGAAGGTGGAATGTGAACGGTGGAGCTACGGTATGAAGTGGATACAGAGAGGTATGAAGTGGATAAAGAGAGGTATGAAGTGGATAAAAAGAGGTAAGAAGTGGATACAGAGATATAGGAAGTGTATATAGGGAGGTAGGAAGTGAGTAGAGAGAGGCTAGAAATGGGGTGTGGAAGAGAGGTAGGAAGTGGACACAGAGATGGGCAGGAACCAGAGAAGGAAGGGAAAAACAGCTGACAGCGAAAGGGATACAGTGGAAAGAGAGGCAGGAAGTGCATAGCAATAAACGGTTTAATTAGAAATGGAGCATAAAGGGAAAAACAAACCATCTTTCACCATTCGAGAAAGGAAAGCCACTCCTGAGCAGAGTAAAATCGCTTAGTGGTAGCAAGAGTCAAACTTCTACATTACAGTTAGTCCATGTCAGTGCTTCTGTTTCATACACTATCTTTCATACCGGTTTGCGCTTCGACTCTCCGATGTATTTTGCGTTTAGAGAGGGGAGAGGGGGAGATGAAAGCCAAGGCCAAAACTCTAGAAAAAAAAAAAAAAAAAAAAAGTCGTCACAGCACAGTAGGAGCTCGACAAGAAAATCGAGAGAGAGAGAGAGAGAGAGAGAGAGAGAGAGAGAGAGAGAGAGAGAGAGAGAGAGAGAGAGAGAGAAACACAAAATATCTGAATGATCGACAACAGCGCAGCGGGATGGTGACGGTAAAGATAATAAAACACAAGGACTGAGATAGTGTAGTGAGGGAAGAGAAAGTGAGGGGTTTCGAATCGATGTGCGTGCACCCTTCCCCCTGTCCTTCCATTAGCATTGCAACGCGAGTCTTTCCCTCCCTCCCTCTTAATTCTGTTTATTTATTCATTTTTGTCTCAACAATCAGGAGAGGGGAAACACAGAGAAAAACAACGTCAGTTTTAATGGACTGTTTTAAGGATGGGAGATGCTTAACTTCTTTCAGGCTGATGAGGTGAGCTGTATTTACCTCGTCACCACCAGACGTTTTTATTAATACAGATAAAGCACCTTACTTGAGAAGGAATCAGTGAAGGCAGTAGAAAAAACTCTGTAATAAAATCGTCTGTAGGTAATAAAATATATAATAAAAATGATGTCCTTAAGTTAAAGTTAACTATTTTTTTCTCCCTCTTTTTTACCCTGGCAGGTTAAGTTCCCATATACTCGCTTATAGTTATTTTACATCCACTTATGAGATCATTTTCATCGTTTGTTTCTGATGATAATTTTAGTTAACTTTTTTCCTATTACTCACTCCCATTCATCCAAAATGGCATTTTTCTTCAATATTTATTGCTGAAAAAGTTATTCTCTCTACATCCACTTAAATGAATGGGTAGTTGTGCATGCCCACTTGCTTCATGCACAATTATTTTGATGCCTACTTACTGTACAGGCAAATTTTTATGACCATTTAAACTCTGTTTAGTGGAGAAAATACCTCAGTTCCTTGAATAGCAATATGTCTCTTATTATACAGTACTTTTCCTTCTTCCAAGCCAAATTATTTAAGTCCAGAATAGGCCTCCGGCAGAGAATGAATTAGCGATACAATTTCCAGTAATCACACAGGTACAGCGACATCTTTTGTCTAATATTCTTGCTGTCCCTTGGCGATTTTATTCAGCTTAGTCAAGGCCTGTGATAGCAAAAGGGTTAAGGGTTGAATCGGGTGTGCCGAGGGTAGGAATACAAACACACACGCCTCTTCTTCACTTTATTTGTGTTGACCTTTCAGAGTTATCAGCTGCACCGACGCCCCTCCCCGTAAGCAAACAAACAGCACAAACACACACACACACACACACACACACACACACACACACACACACACACACACACACACAGCACTGCTCAACAAATATTCCTCGATGGCGTTAAGGAGTGAGGAGTAACGAGCAAAAATGATAAATGAGACGCAAAAACTATGAAGTGGAAGGGGGTGAGGAGTGAAGGGAAGGGGAATGAAGAGCAAGACAATGAAAACAGGATGAAGAAGTAAGGGAGGGATGGAGGTGTGAGCAAGGAGAGACTGGAGTAAAAATAATGGAAGAGACTTTGGGACGGTGAAAAATGAGGTGTGCAGAGTGAAGGAAAAGGAAACGAGAGAGAGAGAGAGAGAGAGAGAGAGAGAGAGAGAGAGAGAGAATAGTAATGGGAATCAGAAGTATGGGGAGGAAAAATGTAGAGCAGTGACTGAAGCATTACTAGGGAAGACGATCTACGAATAATGCACATTAATGGAAATCGAAACAGAGGGAAGGGTGAATCAAGGAACAGAAACGGGAATCCCCGTTTTACATGTTAAATAAATTCGCATCCAATTTCCGGTCTCCCATGTCTTGATCAAAAGAATATTTAACCTTTATCTCGATGCTTTGTGACTATTGATAATATAAAATAAATGAAGTCTAGGTTATACAGTTCACTGACTATTGTATACTGGAAATTTTGAAATATATCTGTAATGCGAATATTTGCTTCACTGACAACTCCTGAAACACCAAAATTTACAAACAATGATTACTGAGAAAATAAAAACATAAGAAACATGTTTAGGTCGCATAAGTATCAAATCCCTGCTTCAACAAAAATAATAGACTTTATCAAAAATAGTTGGGGACTGATTAAAGATGCACAACTCCCAGAATTGTGATCATCTGTCTATCTATCTATTGCCAGACGCCTTAATCCCGTAAGGGGTGGCCACAAACAAATCGCCTCCATGTCGCCCTGTCCCCCGCCATTTCTCTGCCCTGCTCCCAGCTCATACCCCCCTCTCTCATATACCTCTCCACTCCATCCCTCCATCTCATCCTTGGCCTCCCCCTCCCTCTTCCCCCCATCCACCTCACTCACATACACTCTTCTCGTCAGTCTCTCACTCTCCATCCTCTCCACATGGCCAAACCACCTCAATGTGTTGCTCTTAACGCTTCCTATCACATCCACACCACAACGCTCCTTCACTTCCTCATTTGTCAGTCTATCTCTCCATGTGACTTCACATGCTCCTCTTAAATAACTCATTTCCACTGCTCTCACTCTTGACTTCTGTCCCTCCAACAAGGTCTAAGCTTCATTTGCATACGTTTGAGTTGGTATCACAATACTGTCATGTAGTAACTTTTTCACTTCCATGCTCATTGTGATCATCATGCCATAAATGCAATGGATTTTAATCATATCAATTTACCTAGATGGATGATATTTTTTTCCCATGCTCAATGCGGATAACGTTGGTGTGAGGGAACATTATAAGCTCTATTTACTGTACCATTTCTTTTATCATTTACTTTAAAATCTACTTGGGTATTGATGAACCTGGGTATTTTACTCAGGTTAACACCAAGAATGTTTAGTTCATGGGAGAGAAATAATAGAAGCGAAGGGCCTCAGAAACTACCTCAACTAACCCCTTCTGTGTCACAGGTACACATACAGCTATATTTAGGCTAACTACAGACGATTCTGTTCACTAGAAAGATACCCTAGCAGTCAGAGTGTAGGGTGTCAGTGCATGCGACTCGATTCACCACGAAATCACTACAATAACCCTTTCAACCAGGACTTTTTTTTTGTTTCCTTGTTAGCCGCCAGGCGATTTATTTAGCTTAGAGGACACTTCTAATTGGTGGGGCTAGATATAAGTGCTTAACTCTTTCATTATGGCAGGTTTTCCTAAACTAAAAATATCAGTTTCAGATTACAGGAAATAATAGTCTCGTAATGGTGTTAAGGGATGAGAAGTGTATCTGAAGATTCTCCCCCCACCCCTATGTGCTGAATAATATGGCACTGTGCAAAGTACCATAGTTTCCTAGTTGAAGCTTGCTTTCTTTCATACTGAGCAGTTTCCATTTTCTTCGACGCTTACAGCATGAACTACACTAAACCTCTGCCCCCCCCCCTCCCCTCTTTATCTCCTCCACACCCACACCCCACTTCATACATCGGATTTATCCCTGAATCCGTAATGAGAACATCAGAGTTATTAAGAATAATATAACTGATAATACAGAAGGTATGACTGAAAGCAGGAGCTGATAACTTCACTGCTGAGAATATACGAGGAATGCGAATACGTCACTGAAATATTGAGGGACTGAGACTCATGGAGGCAATGAGAATTTAGAGGGCATTTAGATTATGGGATTGACTGGGAATATGAGTCAACAGGACTACATTAGACTCTTGATAATGTCACTGGGAATGGATAACAGCTGATAATGAGACACTGAGAATATAGCAAACACTGATATTACCACTGAGGATGTAAGACGCTAATAATGACTAAGAAAATGGGGGGCGCTGATATTGTTCCTGAGAATTTCATGGAGAAGGTCACTGGGCATCTGAGGGGTGCGGAGAACACAGAATGTACAGAGAATCACTGTCACACTGAAGATGTCACCAAGCATGTCACGGAAAATAAAATGCCCTGAAACTGTCACTGAGAACGTCACTATGATATGGTCACTGAAAAAATGCCACACAGAATGTCACTGAAAAATGTAATTGAGAATGTTATTAACAATCTAAATCAGTGAGAGTATGTCACTAAGAATGTCAATGAGAATACAGATACGGCTCAGAATAAAAGTCACTGCAAATAAGAGTCGTGTGTTTATCGGGTTAACAATGCGTGTGGATACGGAAGCCTGTATCTTATTGCAGCTGACGTCCCATGATTTTTTCTCCTTTTAGCTCAGGGAGAAAAAGGTAGAAAAGAAAGAAAAAACAATTCTACTGGCGTTTTAGCAGGGAATCATAAACCATGTACTTTATGCCAACAAACGACAGGCGATTTTATTCAGCTGAGGCGATGCAGGTCATAGAAGGGATATATGTACAGAGAGGGAAGGGGAGAGGCTGATGAATGCCAGTTTGATCCGGATTACCTCAAAAACTTTAGACCGACTGTCTCTCATAACTACTATTGTTTGCTTTTATTTATTCATTTACTTATTCATTTCATTAATATTTTTCAGGAAGAACAAGGGACATGAGAAGTGTAAATTTAAGAGGGCACAATAGTATGTCCTTTCATGGGTTCTCGTATATTTGCACCCTATTAAGATCTTGATTCTCTCATCCTGACACGAATACTCCAGCACCAAAATTTCCACAGGCACTTTCTTATTACAAAAGCGGGCACACACACACACACACACACACACACACACACACCTGCAGGAGTGGGTAAGGGAAGGTTCACTTCTCCAGGGACAGAAAGTGGTGTTCCTCGGCCTATGGACTTGTTGCTCTTCTGATTCCGTCAAACATGTCTTGAACGTGTATACGGCCAATTTGTTTTCATCTGACGGAACTGAACCACTCACAGTTTGAATACTAAGCTGCGGTTGCGTGAAATTCAACAATACCGCTTTTACTATAAACTGGCTTAAAATTATTGCCATCTCTCGAATGCTGGGTTGTAAAAATGGATTAACAATAAAACAGAATGCTAGTCATGAAGAAATGCTATGGAAAAGACGCTGGGTCGTAGTAATGTCTCTTTCCTCCACTGACCTACGTGAAGTAAGTTGCAAAAAAATGAAAATCTGGGCCAGGTTACGGTATTTATCTTCTACCCACACCTGACCATCGACTGCGGAAAAAGGTGTTAGGGTTTTCTGTCACATGAAAACAACCCGATTAAATTGTACATAAAGCTAGTTCCCATTCATGTTAGGCATATGCAAGGTGGCCATTGCAATACTGTACTGTACCTATAAAACATACATTCATACATACATAGATAAATAAGCTTCCTGTAGACCCTAAATCCAGATGACATTAATACATGAGCAAGAACCAGTTAATATAATTTTCATATTCACATTTACACGAATTATTTTTATTTTTCAAAACACACTAATTAAAAATTGCACTGATGCCATCATGACCAGAGGTAATCTATGTAAAACGGCCCGCTCTCGGCACTTACCTTGCTATATTTAAATCTGCGCCAGATGTAAAACATGCATTTATTATTTGTCGACTAATTTTTTACTCGATGTTCACACACACACACACACACACACACACACACACACACACACACACACACACACACACACACGCCGTGGATGGATGGCCAGAGTTAAATAAATGAGGGTCGAGAATTATATTTAAAAAAAAAATCATGCTTACAAGCAAGGATTTATGGTTTTGTGTGTGTGTGTGTGTGTGTGTGTGTGTGTGTGTGTGTGTGTGTGTGTGTGTGCGCGCGTCTGCGTGCATGCTAGAGCGACAGACCTACGAGCTCGACTGGAGTAACGCCATTAATGAGGTTGTGGCTCTACCTACGCACTTACCTACCTGTCTGTCTGTCTTTCTGTCTGTATATCTATCTAACTGTCTGTGTGTATCTTTCTATCAATTGCCAGAAAATTCACGTACCTGGAAAGCGTGGAGAGCTTATCGTCCACCTTGTAGTTAAGACCGCCATTTGTCCAGTGGCGTGTGGGGGATCCTCCTGAAATGACACAAGGAAAATTTTTCAGCCACAAACATACACACAGATTCATTTACTTATTATATCCATCCCTTGTGTCCATGAATAAGTTATGACTAATACCTTTTTTCTTGGATGAGAATGGTAAATTAATACGAGTAGGTAACTAAATTTCACGACAGTAAATGGCATATGTGGATTAAAATTTGCGTTATAATTAAGAAAAATCGTCGTTCCTATAAATCGATGTGAAATAAGACTTCACTAATACTGTTTCACTAATATATGCTGAGTTACATATAAGATTCATTAACGCTTTCAGTTCCAGAGGTCTCTCTCAAGCTGAATAAAATCGTCTGGTCGTAGGAAGAATAACTGCTAGGAGACAACATCAGACTGAATGGGTTGAGTGAAGTCTGTGTTTTTATCCGCATGTCTTTCGTATGTCTTCTTTCCCCCATAACCTTTCTTTCCATATGACCTAATAGACTCGTTCCAAAATCATGTATTTCCCATTCTTCAGTCGCCCCTTCTTTGTTCATTTTCTTTTTTATCCATTCTCGTATCTCGTTCATCCTTAATCTACTAAATACCGCAAACCCTATCCAGTTCTATTCGATGACGACATTTATTCTCCTAGTTCCAGACGATTATATACTGCTTATGGAACAAATTATTAGGGCTGAAAGGGTCAAAAACTATTACGTTAATACATCTGGTGACGAATTAAATATGAATAGTTTATGGTCCGACTTGAATACATAAAATTTGTAAAACTGCTTTCGTTTAATTACTACTTACTGATCTTTTATTGACAGCTGCGTAAAATTCTCCATGGAACTCAAGCATTTTTAATCCCTTCTCCATGTGCTGCCCTCAAACGATTTTACTAAGTTTAGGGGAGTTTTTGAACAGGGGTGAATATAAAAGCATCCACTACCTAATTCATTAACAACTTCATGACGTCCCCATGGTGAAGGGGTTAATTCCGATTCACGTTTAACAGTCCCCCAGCCGTTAACTCTAGAACCTCGGACGCGATTCATTTATTTTACTCTGGCTAACGCGCACTGCCAGACAATTTATTTATTCGCTCCTGGAAAGCCTAGCGAGGTCTGAGGCTTAAACCCTGAGCAACTCCTTGTAAGCAGATTAACCTGGATTCTCCGCTTTAGACTTCACAATGCCTGACAAAGACTGAATGAACTGCCCTCCTCTTTCCCCTATCTCATCCTCTCTCTTTTCATCTCCTTCCCCTCTTCCCTTCCCCACCCTCTCCCCTTTCCCTGCCCCCTCATCTTCCTCGTCCCTTACTCATCTCCCTCCCTCTTCTCCTAATCTTCTCTTCTCTCCTTCCCTTTCCCTTCCCCCCTCTCTTCTTCCCTCTCCTCCCCCCTTTTCTCTTCACCCTTCCCATCGCTTTCTTCTCCCCTCCACTTCCCTCTCATCCTTTCTATCCTTTTCTTCTCCCCTCTACTTCCCTCTCACCCTTCCCATGCTTTCCTTCTCCCCTCCCATTCCATACTCCCCCCATCGCCTTTCCAGAGAAAGCCTACCTCCCCCACCCCCCTCATGAGCGTGTGGGCAGGGCAGGGCAGCCTCGTAAACCCGGCTCACAAAGGCTCACACTTCCCCGTCACGACCTCGCATACATTACACACTGATAACCCGCACCGAAATTAGCGTCAGAATTGAGCCCATATAATAAGAAACCAACGATTAATTCCTTACCTCTGTGACATTCCTGATGATTAAATAAACTAATTTGTACACAACACATGCAGCTGGTCTAATTAACCTTTATGGCCTTGTGTGCTGAGAGTTGCAACTGTATCTAAATAAACACATACATAATTGAAAATATAATAAACAACTGCTTCCTTAATCCTGTAACAATTTAAAACGTTTGTACTCTTGAGTCGAAGGACGCATTATTAAACTTTTTTTTTTTTTTTGCTGCAACCACAAAATTGTAATAAGTGGGAAAATCCCTCATTAGTGAAGGGATTAATGAAGGTTGTATCTCACCCCTACACCCTTAAAAGTATATCCTCAGTTGACTAAAATCGTTTGGAAATAGCTACAATAAAAAAAAGGTCCCCCAGCAGAAGGAGTTAATTCTATGATATCAAACTGCATACGTGGTATTAGCCACATCATCCTTCAGGTCTTCTTTTCTAGTACAAAGATAACCACAACCAAAATTGCGTCAGAAATGAAACCATATAAAATGTCACTCTCTGATAACATTTCAACTATTCCATAAGCCGCCTAAGGGGGCCAATTAAGTTCAAGAAGCATCCGTTGGCGACAAATCCGGCTGTGACAAAAATCCGGAAAATCCGGTTCGGCGGTCGAAATTCTGGAAGTAAAACTCCAGCATAAAAATAATCTTGCATTTTTCTTAGATCACTTTGGTATCGCGTTTTTTTTTTTTCACTTAACAAATAATAAAATAATTACTGTATGCTGCTTTAGTACAGCAAAAATCGATGTCGTAGCAAAGATCGACCAAATTTCGAAGTTAGCGGATTTCAATTTATGCCTAAAGACCTTTCCCATGGGAGTGTGCACAAAGAAAAGCAGCATGATATCTCCAATGGCTCCCGAGACATGCGCGTTCGTCATTTCGGCGTTATATATATATATATATATATATATATATATATATGCTATATAAACCTCTTCACAGTGACGACCCTTTTTCTACTTCGTTCTTCCTTTTTCCATTTTACATTATTCAACCTAAGACTGACTTTGTGTTCAGCAGTCTCATGAAAGCTCTTGGTAACTCGTCAGGTTAGAAAAATTCCCACTAAAGTTTAATAAAATTATATTATAGTACTATTATAAAAAAAAAAAAAAAAAAATTAAAAACCCTGCATTTACTTTCTTAAAAAAAAAAAAAAAAATCTCCCTCAAGCCAAATAAAATCGTCTGCGTTGTAACATTACATAGTAAATGATGTCGTACAGGAAGGGCGAAGGGAAGAGAAAAAGAGCAAAAAGTCTCCGCTAGCTTCTTCAGTACGATTATTACGAGCGAGTGAGCGATGTTTACTCTCAGCTGAGTTTGGACATGAGCGGCCTGGCCCGACCCGACCGTCACGCTAAGCAGAATCTAGTAAGTTCACTCCTATGTGAAGCTGAGTTTAAATTCTTTCGGCATGTGGTACATTCATTCAATAAATTTTGTTATCAACTAAAAACTCAACCATAAAGGCGTAGGAACCCCATGGAATCTTGAGTTGTCCAAAGGAGCGCTCGGCTCTAACCGGTGAACGCCTCAATTACAAAATCAAACTAAAATAGATTTTTCGTCGTGACACCATTTTTTTCGCATCAGCTTTAGCAATTACATATAGGAGATTCCGCCCATAATGATAACATGGCGCTCGCTCGCTCGTGACGTGCTCACAAAGCGCACTTTACTGGTATATTTTATTCCACTAATGCCCTTGCAAGAAGGGTGTATTGAACCTACGACTGACCCCTCGTTGTGAAGGGTTAAAGTCGAGTTACATTTTTCATCATGGTGACATTATGATAGCCAATATATTTTTGTTTATCACTGTTATGGTGGCTGAGTGGTGTGCATCGCTGACTCCAAAGATGCCAGTCCGTTAGTGACAGGGTTCGAATCCTGGTGTGGGCAGCTGGCGTCAAACGAAGCAGGTGCCCATTCAACTTTCGTGAGTTTATCAGTAAAATATATTTCTTAAGGTAACACATAGGGACTGTGGTAACCTGGACAATGCAATGGCCTAGGTTACGGAGATATGCACCGCGGCCAAGCGCCTCACGTTTATACCCCCACCCTTAACCACTGCCTTTAGTTACTACCAGAATATCTGATTCTAGTCAGGAGAGTCGGCTTGTAGGAAAAAGGTTAAGGATGGCTGTATCTAACTCGCCCTGTTAAAAGGAAAATCGCAAACTGAAGAAAATCGTCGGCAGACATTAGAATAAACTAAAATATCCGCCTCCTGCTTCAAGGGTAAATCCAGAGGCAAGGATAGATTCGCCCTATTTTTCTCTTCACCTTCACTTCACACGAACTTTGTTGACCCTGGGTAGGCCTAATGGTGTGTGTGTGTGTGTGTGTGTGTGTGTGTGTGTGTGTGTGTGTGTGTGTGTGTGTGTGTGTGTGTGTGTGTGTGTGTGTGTGTGTGTGTGAGAGAGAGAAAGAGAGAGAGAGAGAGAGAGAGAGAGCGCTCCCTTGTACTTATAACCTGAACACGATGGAGGGGAGATGATAAGTGTTGGTGGGGCGAGTGGGTCTAAAGAGAAGACTTTTGTAGTATGCTAAGTACTAGAGATGGGCGGAAGATGCTGTAGTGTGACTCTCTCTCTCTCTCTCTCTCTCTCTCCAACACATTCAGGGCTGTGTTGCTATTGGAGTTTGTGCTGCTGAGGCGCTGTAAGTCGAAGCTGCTGAGTTACTGTTGGTGTAAGTTAGGTGAAGTTAGAGTTAGTTGCTGAGGTGCTGTGTTAAGGTAAGTTTGAGTTGCTGAGTTTCCGCAAAAGATATATGACTTTCCATCGTTCATTGTTAGTGACAGTAATATCCCTGAAAAATCTGCGACAACACGTTGGCATATCGTTCCACTGCGTCTGTTCCACACTTAGGTTACAGCCATCACTTTCCTCTCTGATACGTCAAAGAGAATCACTTATGAGCAAAGAAGCATACCAAATCTCGTTCAGTTTATGAATATTAACCACAGATGAAAGTTAGTAGAAGAGGAGAATCAAGCGAACGTTTGTCCTCACTGTACCTAAATTCATTTATCACACTGGAAGGGTCAATCAATCAATCAATCAATCAGCAATGACGTGAACTAAGGCTGAGAGCTGGAGGTAGGGAGAACTGAGAAGGAGAGATGTTAGCTACAAGAAATGTGAGGGAGGCAGGCATACCTAGAAATGATGTGACAGAGGAATGGGACGACAGGCAGGTATGTGGGCAAGGACATGTGATTTAGCAGGGATGTAATAACCAAGAAGATGTGAACAATGAGATGTGGGCTATGGGATGTGAACTGACACTGATGTAAGCTATATAACAATATGCGCAAGAAGCTGTGAGAGGTATGAGTTAGAAGAAATATGTGTAAGATGTGAGCAAGGAGATATGAGCTAGTAGAGACGTAAGAAAGAAGGTGTGAGCAAAGAAACATATATGAGCAAAATCTGAGCTGCCAAGAGCGTGAACAAGAAGATGTAAGTTATCGGGGGATGTGGGCAAAGAGATGTGAGCAATGGAATAGAAGCAAGGGGTTGTGAGAGAGATGTTAGCAAGGAAAAGTGACCAAGCAGACATGTGAGCAAGGTGTGAGTTAAGAGATGTGAGCAAGATGTGAGTATGGAGATGCAAGCCAAATGGAAGGAGAGAGGTCAGGTGAGAGGGAAAGCCGCATGGAAGGTGAGGCGAGAAGGTTAGTTAGCGAAGAGAGAGACAAGCAAGGAGAAACATGAGCGAAAGAAGCAGAAGGTAGGGAATAAAGTGAATGAAAGACGAAAGCTAGCAAAGATGAGCTAGCAGTGATTGGAACGACAAGAGACACTAACTGGCACAGAAGTAAATAAAGGAAGAATGAAGAGTGAAAGCCATGACCTGGGTAGGGTGGAAGGTGTGAGGGGAAAGCTGAGGAGAGATGAAATTGAAAAATGAGAGATGTGAGCAAGGATTGGAGAGGTGAGGTGGGGGAGATGTGCAGCAGATGGGAGGTGAGGAGAAATTAGCTGAGAGGAAGGAGAGGTATAAGCCAGGACTGGTGAGGTAAAGGTAAGGAGCAAGGAAGAAGCACGGTGAAATACGAGAGGAAAGAGGGGAAACTGTGTAGGAGGAGGATGTGAGCTTGAAGAGAGGAGAAACTGCAAGGATGGAGGGCTGTGAGAGAAAGAGAAAGCTGTGAGGGAGGAGGTATGTGAGACAGGACGAAAGAAGAGAGGAACGTGAGGGCAGGAGGGTAATGAAGGCTAGTTTGTGGCAGCCCCAGGGAGCAAGAGGCGGGACACTAAGGACACCGTCAGGTCTCAACCAGACCAACTCACTAGATCCAAAGATGTGTAAGCTGAGTATATTTAAGCTCAGTATGTTTAAGGTGAGTGTGCATAAGCTCAGTACAGAATGTCAAAGCTCGTTATGTTCACGTTCAGTACTTGTTCACGCTTATTATTTCACGCCCAGTATGTCTAAGCTCATTGTACTCACGTTCTGTATATGTCTAGGCTCAGTATGTTCACTCTGTACTCGTATGTCTAAACTCGGACTGTTCATATTCATCACGTCTAAGCTCAGTCAGTATGTTCACTCTTATTCCGTCAAGATGAGTATGTTCAAGGTGAGTACGTGTAAGCTGAGTATATCTAAATTATGTATGTTCAAGTTCAGATTGCGTAATTAGTGATACTTAATTTGACTTGCCTGCAAGGATTTTACAATCTCTCTCTCTCTCTCTCTCTCTCTCTCTCTCTCTCTCTCTCTCTCTCTCTCTTTCTCTCTCTCGTGACATAACACGAAACCACAACTATTTTTTTTCCCGGCTATGCTGCCCGGGTTATTTTCATTACTAAAGCATCTAATCATAAAGTCATTTCACTCCACACTCCAGCAAGCACTCATGCATCTAATCTTTATCACTTGCGGAATTAGTTTTTCTCTCTTGCGATCATACATTCTAAGCTGACAAGTTTTCTGTCCTTATAGAAAACCAGGCAACAATAATGAATTTTGCAGTTAAAATACTGACTTGGTTTGCGAATGGAAGGTTACGAGTTCTAGAATCCGGGGAAATTTTTCGATGCTTTCCTTTTAATTGTCGGTCAGATCTTGTTGTTGCATCTTCAAAGTTATCTTCATTAATTATACACAAAAAACTTCATGTTACTTTACTTCACATTCCAGCAGGCACTCATCTGTTTCAGCGGTATCCATTATTTTTTTCATCCACGATCCACATTTCATTTGCAGGTATTCTATCTTAATATAAAGCCAAAAATTACTGTTTTTAACTGTTGTGCACTAAGATTTATCAGCATTAATTTACCACCCAGATATCATGTTACCTGGCTCCACACTCCAACAAGCACTCATAAATCTCAGTTTTATCCCTTTCATTATTCAGGCTGATAATAAAAGCTTTCCATTCTGATACAAATTAAAAAACTATATGATCGCTGTTGTTGTGCACCTGGATTTACCATCATTAATCACGCACCCAGCCATCATGTCACTGGTTACTCACTCCAGCAAACACTGATTTATCTTACCTTTACCCCTTTCATCATTAATTTAGACCAATATTTCATGTTTTCCATCGTCATATAAAGCCAAATAATCATGATCTCTCTTGCTTCGTTCATAGGTTTATCATCATCCATCAAACACCCAGCCATCATGTCACCTGCTCCACACACCAGCAACCACTCATCCATCTCAGCTTTACCCCCTGTGTTCTTCGCTTCTCTCTCCCTCCATCATCCACCTTCTTATCCTGGCACAGCCATCCACTATCCCTCCACCCCCGTCACTCTCCACCGGGCACCAACCACTGCACTTCCATCTCTGTACTTTGCCTGGTTCTTTGTCTCCCTTTGTGTCTCGTTCCATTCATATCGCATTATTGTATATTTCTATCTTCCTTTGTGTCTCGTTCCTTTCATATCTGAACCCTTTTTTTTAATCCTCTCTAAATCCATTAAATGTCAGGGTCTCTCTTGAATATATAACAGTGACTATCCAAGATTAATTTGTCCAGATGAAAGGAATCCCTGCCCTTCAGAGTAATAAAAACACCATCATAGTGAAAATACCAAAATCATCTGGGAGTGACAAGAAATTACAATAGGCATCACGGTACTGAAACGGTTGCCTTTACCATTAACTCGTACAGAAAATTCTTTATCTCCTCTTATCATAACTCTCTACCATTACCCCTTACCATTTTCTTAGTGTCTTCACCATTATCTCTCACCATGTACTTAGCCTCTCCTTATCATTACCCCTATTATATTCCCATTCTCTTACCACTGACTCTCCTTACCAGCATTAAGCTCATTACCCGAGTGGAGGAGAGTGAAGGCAGAGTCAGTTAGCAGGTCTGGGTGGAGGGCGACTCTGCCATAACTCACTCGTCATGCTGATAACATTAAGATACCAGGCTTACACTTGCCCATTACCTTATACCCCACCCCCCCACACATACAGTCTTTGTTTCTCTGTTTTATTCTCTCTCTCTCTCTCTCTTACACACACACACACACACACACACACACACACACACACACACACACACACACACACACGCACGCACGCACGAGCGCGCGCACGCGGAGTGCAATAACTGATTCAGTACGGCGAGGTCCTAACAGAGAAACAGTTAATTAATGGATTAGTTGACCCCTTCAGTTCGAAAGTCACCCTTACAGCGATTAATAATATCGGCTGGAAATTACAGGAGGTTATACGAGCTATATATATATATATATATATATATATATATATATATATATATATATATATATATGTATGTATGTATGAGAGAGAGAGAGAGAGAGAGAGAGAGAAGGAAAATCATTACAAAGGGGTTAAGAGTTTGGTATGTTTACTACCTGGGTGTATTTTGAGTACTTTTAGGGTAATTTTTACAAGTGAATATTCAGTGTGAATATGATGTAAGATGAAAGCCGTTATCCATACTATTTCCTTAATGCTGCCGACCACCTTCAATTTATCATTTATTCCGTGTACAGCTCCTGCAGCAGCATTAACGCAGCGACCTGTGAGTGATGTTGATGGAGTTACGCTGATTCGTAGCCCAGCCGCTTCTATCGGACGACATTATTTGCATTTCATTCTGACATTCCACACTAAGGCGATTAGATATAATCGTAAATTAATCCCTTTGCAGCTAGAGACGCTACCAAGTAAAACCATCGGAAGACAATAAATAAATAAAAAAAATATAATAAAATAAAATAAAAGTCATCGGAATGAGAAGGAGACAAGGTAGTGGTTTAGCCCCTTCAGTTCGACGACGTATTTTAATCTATCTTTCTTGCCTTCTCCAGATGTTTTAAGAAGCTTTCGGGAGATCTCTTTTAGTGAAGCATGAAATATGGAGATTATATCGAAGCCCTCTACTTCAAAGATTCTCTCCAGAGCTGAATGAAAAAGTCTGAAGTTAGTAAGAAGAAATAATGAAAAATAAGTCATCTCATCAGACTGGCGGTGGTAAGACTGGTTTCTGTCACATACCACATTATAACTACACGGCTGACTGGCAGAGGGAGGTCTTCAATAAGTTATCTACACTCACACGTCAACAGGCACTAATTCACCGTAAATATATATCGCACAATTTAAAGCCTCTCTTCCTCCCTGTCTGTCTGCTTGTCTGTCTGTTAATCTGCTCGCCTATCTCCGCCTGTCAGTGAGTAGTGATGATGGACCTATATTAGCTGGTGGCTTCAGACTAGTTGTTTCACCTTAACCTGGTCCAGATATTCGTCCGTTGGCAGCTTATTTTGCGTAGCTCAGAGGAGGAGTAAGATAATGCTACAGCTCTACATCCTTTCCGCGGCGCTTCATGACTAGCATCCCATATTAGAGTTAATCTATGGCAACAACTCAGCATTCAAGAGAAAGAGGTGGCAATTTTATGCAAGGTTTGAATAAAAAGAGAATAGATCTAATCACGAAGCACTTAACAACAACATGGCTCACTGGTCGAGGGAGGTCTCACATACGCTATCTCACACGTTAACATCAACTAACTTCTTGTAAGGATGTGTAGCGTGTATTACGAGGCGATTAATTGCTCGTATTCGTCAACATCAAGTGACAGTTTTTCTTATAATGGTCCTACGGTTTTAAGTGACGAGGAACACTAAGACTCTTCATGGCTGTTTATGTCCGAGGGTGTGGAAACAGGACTAACTTTGCTAACTGCTGTGACTCTGTGTGTACTGTACGTGTCTGAACATGCAAGAAAACTAAAAAAGCAAATTATTACCATCGGGTGTGTACGACAGAGAGGAAATCAAGGGAAAGACCCGACAAATAGTAAGAGGGAGAGGAAACAAGAGAAAGACCCGACAAATAGTAAGAGGGAGAGGAAACAGGAGAAAGACCCGACAAATAGTAAATAGAGTTTGTATGAGAGTGACGAAATAAAAGGAATAATCTAATTGGATAAGATACAGGGGTGAAGAAACACGACAACTCGTTAATAAGCCAGCTGGGTGTGTACGGGAATGAGTCAGTGGGTGAACAAGGCCTGCCCATCAAGATACCCATCACATGGAGCACCTTAAGCCCTTCAATCCGATCAAGTATTTTTTTTTCTTCTGTTTTTTAATCTCCGTATGGCCGGCCGATTGTAATTACCCAAGAATATACTTTCCGAATTAGAGGCGTTAGGTGTAGCCTTACCTAATTCTATCTATTCACATGGGTTCTCCTAAAATGAATAACATTGTATGTGCTGGGAAGAATAAAACAAAACAAAACATCCTCTGGTTGTAGTTCAGAGGAGCGTTGTCATGTGTCTGGTAAGGGGGAGGCGAGTGAAAGGCATGGGTCCTGACAAACAAGGATGGCTGTAGTCATCTGTCTTCATCTGACGGAACGGAGCCACTACAACCTGAATAGTAAGTCCTTATTGCATGAAATTCGATGAATCTTTGTTATGAGGTACAAATGGGTGTCCTTGTTTACTAGTCAAATCGATCCTTCAACCTGACTACACCTGGCCATCGACTGAGCTGGAAGGGGTTAGGGATCTTCGTCAAGGCAAACACGCCATAATATTAAAAGGCGAGCGAAAAGCATGGGACCAGAGAAACAGGGATAGCTGATAGGATAATAAATTTAATTAAGGGGCAGGAAAGACAAAGTGAAAATATACTAAGAAAAAGAAGATAAAAATGCAAGAAGAACGACAGCTGGAAAGATGAATGGAAAGGCGAGCAAAAAAAAAAAAGAGAGACAACAACAGAACAGCGAAGAGAGAGAGAGAGAGAGAGAGAGCGACAGAGAGAGAGAGAGAGAGCGAGAGAGAGAGAGAGAGATCAAACAGGGAAATATAAGACAATGTTAATAAGGAAAATGATAACTGGAGAGAATACAAGAAACAATAACCACATTTTTAAAAAGTGTAAAGACAGAGCATACAGGGAAGAGATACAGAATCCTGAATTACCATAAGACAGAGAGCTAAGAAAATTGATAAGAAAATGAATAACAACTGATAAGGAAAAGGATTATGAAGAGTATAATAAAAGATCTGGAGGAAGGAAAGATGTTTATATTTTCATGATAAGTGTCTGAAGTTTCTAGGAAGTGTGTGATGTGTGCTTAAGTGCATAAAGGGTATAGAGAATGAAGTGTACAAAGCGTATGGAATGTATGAAGTATGTATGATGTGCATGGTGTATGAAGTATGTATGAGGTGCACGAAGTGTACTGTCTGAAATGTATAAAGTCTATGAAGTGTGAGAAGTGTGTATTAGGTGTATAAGGTGCATGGAGTGTATGAAGTACGTAGGAAGTGCGTGAAGTGAGTGAAGTGCGCATGAACAGTGTAAGCGTGTATGAAGGAGGGTGACGTACAGTAGAGTGTGGGCGTCTGGAGGGAGTGTAGGCGTGAGCAGGTTGGTCCACCCTCCCAGCAAGGTAAAGGTGTGGCTCCCCAGGCCTTTGAGAGTGATTAATGAAGAGTGAAAGAGTGCAAACCAGACACACTCACTACACCTTCTCTCTCTCTCTCTCTTATGGGGATAGGGTGATTGATGATGATGATGATGATGATGATGATGATGATCGGAAGTAGGGAAAGAACTATGATTATGGTTATGATGATTACGGTGGTGGTGGTGGTGGTGTGGTGGTGATGACAGGCAGTCGGACTCAGACAGATAGATAGATAGGCGGAGACAGAGAGAGAGACGACAGAGATATAAACAGACAGATCGAAAGAGACAGATAAATGGACAGACAGACAAACATAAAGACAGACAGACAGACAGACAGAGACCTAAAAATAAAAGCAGTCAGAGAAGCAAAAAGAATATTCAGTGTTCAGTAAAAGTGTGCTACTTACACGGTCAGCAAAAGAACGATCGCTGCCCATAACTTTGACCGAAATTTCTCCTTATGATTCATTGTATCTGCTTTTTCTTTTAATTTCTGGCGAATATTTTTTTTTCTGAACGAGAGAATTATTTTGCAATTGAAGTAAGACACAGAATACAAGAGATAGCCCCTCTTCTACTTTTCCTGAATACGCAGGGCACATACCGTAATTTATATATACTTTTCATAATTTATGGAATATTTGATGTTTTGGTCGAAAGCTAAACAAAACTTGAATTTGATAGCCTTGCTTTGCTTTTGTGGGACGGATTATTCTCTACTGAACTTCCCTCAAAGTTCGGCATGTACTGAGTATGGAAAAATATGTAAAATGTAGAGGAGAGTCGTGCTTGACTCTCTCTCTCTCTCTCTCTCTCATTCCAACACATTAGGGTTGTGGGAAATTATATTTGGCTGACAATGATGAGTCCTTTCTCTTTCTGCAAACTTTCATTATACTTATTCTCCACAATGTGCGCTTGGAGGATCCGCTGCATTATAAAAATTATAACACACTCACACACACACACGCACACAAAACCTCACTGAGACACAGCTACAACCTGAACATATATTTGAGAGTTACAGATACCCTGATGTAACGCCACACGATTTTACTCAACACATTTAAGTCTTTTCGTAAATACTGTGATGTGGTTAGAAACAGCTGCCATTAATATTTTTTGCACCAGGACGCATTATAAATTTCATTTTCCTTGCAAACGTCGAATGATTTTTACTCATTTTTGGGGTAGGTCTTTCCGTTGTGAAGGGGCGGGGTGAACTTTGCACTTAACCCTTTCAGGCTCTTTACCTCGCTACCTTCTCACAGCCATATTCAGCTCAGGAGAGACTTCCCAAACTAGGAGGGTTAGAAACAGCACAAAGTAACCCTCTCACTTCTAGATATCCGTCCTAAGCTGAGCCAAATCGTCAGGAGCTGGCAAAAATAAATCAGCCAAATATGTCCTTGTAGTGATAGGGCTCAAGCGAACATCTGTAGCACCATAAATATCACACACATAAATAACACTAATGCCCCTTAAACTCTGAAGGCCGACATAAATCTCCGAAGGCCACTTTGCATAATGAGTTCACCTGCTTAGAGAGACGGATTTACCGACGGAAATATGTAGGGAAAGCACTTGTGTTGCTGTTGTAGTGGACCCAAACTCATCTGAAAATGCAGGCTTCCTTTTGTAGTCAACCATTCTCCTTTCGGGGGATAGGGAAGTGGTTGAGGGACGTTTGTATGTCCAGGCAGTTACGCCGCCCAGTTATATCGATGCCACCGAATGAAGGCATCCCTCTCTAGTACACCTGTGTTTACTTCTTGATTGGGCGATGTATTCTGTCGAATAATTCTTGCTGCCTCCAGACGATTTTTCCAAGTTTTGTGAAAATCTTTTGCAGTGAAGGAGCAAAAGAAAGCTTCATAAAACACTTTTGGTTCAATAAGTTTCTCTGAAGCTGAATAAAACTGCCTGGAAATGGAAAGAAGAAACTATCTGGCCGAAGTGGTTCATGTCTACTGTCAACTCCCTCAGCCTTGTAAAATATAGAGAGGCTTCGAGAAATACTAACTCCAACACTTAACTTTTAACACTGATCTTATGCAAATCCAAAAATTTAGAACTTCCGATAAATGAAGTACTAAACTGTCAGCTCTAAAAACTACTTAAATTTAGAACGGGAGAATTACCATCAAATCCAACACCGCACCATCAACTCATTAAGCCTTATAAAAGAGAGCGAAAAATTCCCAAAATCCAGTGTGTTGATAGTTTTTGTGCACAAAAACTATCAACACACTAAGCCTCATAGAAATGTAGATAGGGAGAATTCACAAGTCCGGGACTATACCGTCAGTTGTCTAAGCCATGCATAATTCCATAATGGGAGAATTTGTGAAGGGAAGAATTGGCAGTAAGTCTGGTACCAAGTTTTCAACACTTTAAGTCTCATATTAGCGCAGGAAGGTAGAGAAATATGAATACAGACAGGATGACTTACCAGCAGTCCAACAATAATCTGTATATTCCTTGAGGCTTAAATAATTCCTGAGAGTAGAAATACCGACAAATCCAGCACTTATAACTCCTCCAGAACAAGGCTGAATTTATCGACAAGTCCAGCACTAACCTGTCAACACCCTGAGCTTTCTGTAAATCCAGAGAGGGAGAACTGACGCGTCCAGCGGCAGAAACATGACGACTAACATACGACCCACACCCGCGAGGTCAGTGCCTGGATCTGCACCCTGGCCAACGGGTCTGTCCTGTGAGACCGGTCGGCAGTACAGTGTGCCACTTTTCCACGGGAAATTTCTAGATACTCTGAACCACACACACAAAAACAGAATATTTCGCAGCAAGTAGTAACAGAGTTCTTCCGTCACACGATAGCAATGGACTCAGATTTTTTTTTAATGATAGGTCTTTGGGGGAAAAAATCAACACCAGAGCATGCAAAGCAAACACGAACTTCATAAAATTATAATAATTACGAACCTGATATGGAAACGCATAATCTAAAAACTCTGCAATTCTATATTTCTGGTACGGCAAAGACAGACCGGAACTTTCTGTGTCCGAACCGTAGAGTTTAATGAATAACATATCGTGTGGTTAATTTATAAGCCCTGTCCAACTCTGTTTCAACCCTCGTCGTGTGCTTAGTTGCAAGTCATCTGCCACGATCAGAGGCAGGAGGGCGAAGAGGGACTCTGTGAGAGAGAAATGTAGAGTCCGTGTGAGGTGATCATAAATGTGGAGGGGTAACTGTGGAAGCACAGAAGGGAGGTGGAGAAGGTTTGAAGTGGATTGAGCTAGGGGGTGGAGAGGTGGAGATGCCAGGCAGGGAACTGAAGAGTAGATGTGGAGCGATAATGGTCAAGTGGATCGGTAAGGCAGAGGGGTGGAAATGGAGAGGTAGAGGGGCTGAGATGGGAAGAGGCAGAGTTGGAGGACTGGAAATGCGAATTAGGAGATTGATGGGTAGATTTGAAACGGTAAAGGTGAAGAAGTGTGGGCAAAGGGTCAGGCGAGGAGTAGGAATAAAGAGGCAGGCATGGAGAGGTACTGGGATAGGAATGGAGAGGCTGGGGTGGAGAGGTAGGAAGTTCGAGAGATAGGTGTGAAAAGCTGTGCGAGATAGGAAGGTAAGGGGCAGGTTTGAAGAGGTGAGAAATGGAAGGATAGGAAACTGAAAGGCAAGGTACTGAAGGGTGGAGAGAGAGGAGTGAAGAGGTTGGAGTGGTAAGGACATACATGTACATTGGGGTAGGTAAAGAGATACTGATGAGTGTGATAGGATGGTTAGGAATGTAAAGGATAAGGATGAGATGTTGAGGGTAAGAAGTAAGGGAAGGAGGTAAGTGAAGCAGATATTTCGTTATCCCCCTGAACCCGAGGACATTATATGTATTATATTCATGCTACTTCTAGACTCTTTTATTCAACCCTTCTCCTACAGTCCACCATTCTCTTTCTGGAGGGCAGGGAAGTTGCTGAGTGACGTTTGTATAACCAGGCAGTTGAGCCACCCAGTTATGTCCGTGCTACAACATGAAGGCGCCTCTCACCAGCACCTTCCTTCGGACAGGTTAGTGTGGACAGACTGGGGGGCGAAGTAGGGGTTGAAAGGGAAAGTGTGTGAAAAAATAGGGGCCGTGTTTATAAATAATCCCAACAAAATTTAACGACGAACAAGTGTTCAGACCAAGTAACTATTCTCAGAGACTGTGTCTTTCGTATTTTGTCACTTAAATGTTAAATCTAATTTGACTGAGTGACGGGTAGTCGTGGAAGTGAAGAGGAATGTGCATATAAAAAATCTTAAACCCTACCTAAGCTTAAGACAGTTTATGATACGGCCCCAGGAATGAGGACCATACTCCCGCGAGCGTGGGAGAATCGGCAGGACCACGTACTTTGCTATTTATTCTGCTCATTATATCTTAACATTTTTACTACATCGACATTATTACATCTTCACATCTTTTCCACCTTATTCTTTCAATCTCCTTAAGATTTTAATCAGCTTAGTGCATATATTTAGATACTGAGGAGTTAGATGTAGCATTTACCACTTCAGTATGACAGGCTTCTCCAAAGTTCAACTAAACCGTCTGATAGCAGCAAAAATAAACACTAATTTGGATGTCACACAAATTCAATGAGGTTATATTCACTTTTATGTTACTCTCTTTTAACATCGACATAATTTGCAACCGTAGCATACAAGAGGATATCGAGACGTAATACCCACATTAAAGCGCTTAGAAAAAGGGATTACAAGTATCTTAAACTATCGGAAATATATCCCTTTGAGGTAACTAGTGAAGAGGTGTGTGTGTGTGTGTGGCGGGATAGGTGCAGGAGGAGGAGTGAATGGGAAAGGGATCAGGGACAGTGTTGTGAGTGGAGGAGAATGTGAGGTTGAAGTGGAAGAAGGGAGGATCATAATAGAATATGTGGTGAAGTATATGTATGTGTTAGAAATCATAAATGAAGTGTTCATTATATCGGTAAGAAGAAAGTATAAGCGGTAGTATACGAAGATAGTATAAGTGGTAAAGAAGATAGTAAGCATGGCGATAGTACAAGTCTTTCTTAACGTGGTATGGAGCTTCTAAGTTCGGTTGGGTAAACAATATTAACAATGGCGTAGCTGATTCTGACACAATGATCTCAATTTTTAACTCCTGCCCGCTGACATTTTGATTTCGTTTTTTCTGATTAACGCCAGACTATTATATCCGGTAACGGAAAATTTCGACATTCCCGGGTAGTAGGGGTTACAAGCAGGATTATGATAATAGTTGGTCCATTAACTGAGCAACTAGAAATAATTAGTATATTTGGAACGTATGACAGGAGAAGCAGTATTGTTGAAGATGGTGATTATTGAATAAGGAGAGAAATAAAAATGTTGAAGGTTTTCTCATCACGGTCACTCTTCATAGGATGCGGGGTTAGGTAATGAACAGACTGAAAAACATCGGTATTCCCAGTCTTCCCTTAACCCAGACCTCACATCCCCCTTGCGATCTTCCTTAATAGCTCTTTTCTCCTTAACGTGTGTCCGAGCCATCAAACGCGGTGGTTCGGGGTAGGATGGATTTCAATGGGCCTTCATCCCGGCATCTCTCATGTCCTCACAGCAGCAATATTACTAAGCACCAGCCACTCCCCTCTCTGTTTATGCTTCTCCCTCTCTCTCTCTCTCTCTCTCTCTCCTTGGTCGGATGCACGTGGGAGAAGGAGACTCTTTATCATCTTTTCCTTACCGATTCCTTCCTGCATAATAATGCTATTCTCGCGCGCGCGCGTGCGTGCGTGTGTGTGTGTGTGTGTGTGTGTGTGTGTGTGTGTGTGTGTGTGTGTGTGTGTGTGTGTGTGTGTGTGTGTGTGTGTGTGTGTGTGTGCGTGTGTGTGTGTGTGTGTGTACTTCTTTTTATGCAAACCGTGCCGATACTAAAAAAAGAAGTAAGTAATATCCCAAGCACATAATTAGGGCGTACCATGAACACCTAACAGTCTTCCAGTCTCATGAGAATACGGCCAACTGCCAGCGTCGTTGTTAGAGGATATATGATCTATGACAAGTGTGGTGGCAGAAGGAAATGAGCGAGGCGTGTGGGACAGGTGTGGTGGTGGTGATATAGGGATGTAGGTGTGATGTATGTGGTGGTGTGGTGACAGTGTGAGTAAGGTGTAATGTGTTCTATGGTGGTGCGAAGAGGTAGGTGTGATATGTGCACTGGTGTGATGGTATATGTGTGAGGTACGGTATGAGTCAGGTGTAGTGTATGCTGCTGTAGAGTGTTTGTGATGTGGTAGGGTCAAGTTTGGTGGTATAACGCATGAAGTGTGATATGAGTCAAGTGTGATGGGGTTGGTGGTTTGGTGTGGGTTGAAGGAGAGGTGTGGATTGAGACAGGTTGAGCAGCGTGGTTTGGGGAGGTGTGGCTGTTTATTAAGAAAGATGCCATGCTATAAGCCAGGCGAAATACTTGATACCTGGTGAAAGGGATAACGAAGGCCCCTACAGACCCTGAAAAGCCACCTAGGAAACTCACACCAAGAAAATCGAGTTTGTTGAAGGTGAACTCGACGGCAACAGGCAGAAGCAAGACTTGTTTTTAGCTCCTTGGCGACGACGTAAATCTTGACAATACCATTTTGGCTATCACCGGACAAGTACAGTATACTGAGGGAATGGGTTCTCGTCTTCTAAGGGTTAAAAAGCACGTTCGTTGACCGTGTACCTGCATCGTTAAGGCACAAGTGTTAGTCAGCATACCCGCCATAAGACCAGGAGTCGATGGTCAGTAGTTTATCTACTGTGAACGAAAGATAAAAACTGATTGTTGCTATACGTCGAATCAGGTCTTTCCGGATTGGGAAGGGTTGAAGTGAGGCAGAGATAACTGAGCGGGACTGGCAGGGATGATGGTGGGGGATGGAGAATGATGGGGGATACGGAATGATGGGGATGGGGTATGATGGGGGATGGTGAGTGATGGGGATGGGAAATGATGGGGGATGGGGAATGATGGAGATGGGGAATAATGAGGACGGGAAATAATGGGGACGGGAAATGATGGGGGAAGTATACGCTGTGAACATGGACGCTGTAGGTCAGCAATTAGGCATAAAGTGAGTGGGGCGTGGGCGGACAGGAGTGGGAAGGATGGGCTGAGATGGTGGTCAGTAGGTGGGTACGACTGGGGAAGAATACCCTGTGAAGATAGGTGTTGTAGGTAGGCTGATACGGTGCAAGTCAAAGGCAGGGAAGCAAAATGAGGGAAAAAAAAATGGGGTAGGGAGTAAGGAGGGTGTGGGTTGGGAGATGATGACAGCGAGTGGCGTGCAAGACTAATACACTCTATGATGATGGGTGCTGTAAGTTGCTAAGTATGGGCGTGGTGATATCTTAGATAAAAAATCTCCAAGCACAACAACAGCAACAACAACAACGACAAAAACAAAGTGAGCACGTGTCGCTCCCATATACTTGTCAAGTAACGACGCAGGTTAAAACAGAATCTACTAATCCTATAAAGACAAGAGAAATATAAACTATTTTATTCTTGTTCAGACCAGGTTATCTAATTCGCATCTGAACCGATGTGTTTTTGCTCCCTCCATATCATTTTATTCAGCTTTGGCGTGGACTCTCATCACTTAAAGGTAAAAAACATTTCTGCCAACCCTATGACGACGACAGAAATCTCAACTGCTTTACTCTGGTTCCAGCCTAATTATCTTTGCCATCCTTGGAGGGACCTCTCATCGCCGAAACGGTGACGTCTGTTTCTATATCACACTTGTCGATCCCAGACATTTTACTCTGTTTAGAAGAGTACCCTAATGCTGGAACGTGAATGAATGCCGTCTCCTACCTCCAGTTTATTAGGTATCTGCAAAACTGAACAACGAATATCTCCAAAGCTAAATAAAACCACCAGGAGACATCAAGGATATAATAAAAAAAAGACAGCTCCACACTGCAGGGGTTAAGACGCTATCCAGACACTGCTGAATGTCATCAAAAGTCGCCATTGAAGGAGAACATAGGCCTAGGAACCCGTTTTCTGAATATATGCATAAATACACTAACAAACGCATTCATATATATATATATATATATATATATATATATATATATATATATATATATATATATATATATATATATATATTTATATACGGTGACACAAATACATGTGCATACACTTGTTATACATATCTGAAATTCTGAATGCTACTGAGCTAAGGGTGAAAGGTGAAGGAGGTTACAGGTCACGCATGAGATAATTGTTAAAAGGAAACAGTGTGTGTGTGTGTGTGTGTGTGTGTGTGTGTGTGTGTGTGTGTGTGTGTAAGGATGTATGTATGTAAATATACTGCATATGTATGTATATACAGTATGTATGTAAATGTATGTATGTAAAAATACATGTAAATATGTATATATGTAAATATGTATGTATGTATGTATGTATTTATGTATTTACGCATGTATGTATGTATGTGTCAATATATATGAATGTATGCATGTATGTATGCATGTATGTATATATGCAATCTCTCTCTCTCTCTCTCTCTCTCTCTCACCAGACACATTCGTCGTTTACAGCACTATCAATCACTCATCACCCAAAACATCCCGTAAAAACCAGCGCCATTCACCAGAGACCTTGAACTTGTGGAAGGACATCACCACTACGGAGGTGTTCAGAAGCAAGGGTCAGTCAATTATTTGGTGTCACTTTTTCTTTCTTTTCTTTTTTAATCGACTCGGGGTACAGGCATGACAACTCACGGTCCAGCAATCCTCCAGTAAACGCCTTACACATCTTCACATGTCACTAATTTGGCTCTAATATCCACCGTCCATACTGAAAACAAGGCAAAGTTGTCGCATTCAGGAATAGTGTGATGAAATTAGCGGACATGTTATTATGATACAGGTGTGTCCTGCTCAGTATGTGTACAGTTTGTTTTAGGGAAATTTTGATTCACAAACTGTTCCCTGCCCCAGCCTAGGATCAATATCGTGTCCTTTGGGGATCGCAGCCTCAATTTAAAATCTCTTTTTTTCTACAGCACGTAGTTCTCTTACAACTGTGGTCAGTAATTGCTCTATATGGTCCAGATGTTGTGTCAAAGCAAAAATTATTGCTATGACGTAATAGCTGAGTTTATTTCAGCTACCTCCAGACGACTGCAATCAATCTTGGGTGGTCATCTGGCTCTGAAAAGGTTAATGAAGACCATATGTAACCTTCCCGCTCGGAAAATCTCAACTAAGCTGAATACTCGTAAAACTGTATGCAGAGGACAAAAAATTCAAATTACGTCATCGGACTGAAAGAATTTAATTACAGGTAAGCTGGAAGGCTGGGAGTTTTGCTTTATTAATTCGGAAACCAGACGTGTCAAAGGATTTACTGACGGCAGCTGTACATTAATCTTCCTCTTCAGAAGATTTATGTCCGACATCTCTTTACTGAGTAATTTAATTTGCACTTCCTTGAGGAACACATGCTTTTAACTGATATCTCTTTTCAGATAAAGGACTGAATAGGGAGACTGCCAGAGATAGAGCAGCGTGGACAGTCGCTATTAGGTGATCAAGGCCGATGCATGTAAGAATGTTGAAGTCTTTGTTAACGAAAATGTTAATAATACAAGATGATCAGGTTTTTACATTCTCCCCACGGATACATAGTTTTGTCATCAAAGCATTTCTTAACCATTTCTTTTCAGAACACATACTGTTGAAGACATATTTTTATACACGTGCTTTAACATAATGTCCAACCTCCATCACCAACTTATAATGAATTGAAACCCATCCTCACAAAACATATCACCCCTTTTAGGAATACACATTTGTCAAATCAAACATATTCCTCTCCTGGATATATAGGGTAGACATCTAGAGTTACTTTTTCTTTTATTGCACAAAGAGTAATAATATACCCTGGCTGTGAAAAGATAGTGTCGTTTTAGAATATGGATGCATATTCTAGACAACTCAGTTTTTTTTTTTTTTTCCTATCGACCATTGAGGCCGGAGCCCCTGGTCATTAAGGCAAAATATATACATGTATATACATTTACACATATATACATATATATACGAACATATATACATACATACATACACACACACATCCATGCATATGAACATACACACTTTCATATATATATATATATATATATATAAGACAACTCAGGTTTTCTTGCACCTCTTTAATAAGCCGCACTGCGACCTTGTATGCTATTTTTGTCTTTAATATATAAACATACCTCATAAATAACTAGATTATCAATTCGCCATACGCAAAACGAAGCTGATAAGGAAAAGGTACTAAGTATGGTACTAGGGAGCTTCCTGATCCATCGAGAAGACAGCATATAGTTTCTAACGTTCCTATGAAAATTATCTGAACAATTTTTGTTTCCTTCGACCTTGAACTTACGCTGCTCTCCATATTCATGATCAAATGACCTGCCTACGCCTGTCACCCACTAGACACTAACACCCACTGTCCATCTTATCGCATCCTATCTTAGGCAAGACATTTGATACTGGCCTGATTATATGGTACTGATGCACTCTTAACCCACGCCCGTCACCCACTAGACATTAACAGCCACTGTCCATCTTATCGTATCACATCTTATTCGAGGCATCTGATACAGGCCTTATGATATGGTACTAGTGCAATCTTAACTCAATCAGTACGATAACATCATCTATTATTATCATCTCCGTATGATGTTGCATTCAGGATCGACTTTCCGAACTGGAGGAGGTGGTAATAGTCTTAGTTATCTCCTTAACTATTAGGGTTGCCTTCATGAGCTGAATAAAATCGTCTCGGCAGGATAATCAAAATAAGCGGTAACTGATGTTGCTGGTTAAAGAGTTTGCTATTCTTTTTAAGAGACATGACAGTGGGTTTTCAGGAAGGACTCATGACTTTCTTATACGGAAGTGTAAATCCTCAAATATATCTGGGGAAATTAGTCCTAACAAACGTTTTCGTTATAAGTGGCATTTTCGGAGGTTATGCTTGTTTTATGAACGCGGTAAAGTACGGAACCACTGCATGTCAAAGTTTCATTCACCACTGATGCACGTTTGCCAGCCTGTTCCAGCTTACAGTGTCACTTATACAGAAATGCGGTGTGACATTTTCGAACGCGTCCATGAGACTTTTATTCTGAAGACTGCCTGTTTGGGATTTTGAACATTCTGCCAACATCATTCGAGGTCCATGTTTCCCGCAAACATAAAAGCTCAACAGTTTCTTTTACGCCCATTAAAACATTCCTTTGACAGTGTAGATTGGCCTGAACCATTATGCACCCGCGAGTAAGATACTGTAGTTATTAGCATTCTTGGATGGAAAACAGGGAAGAAAATGTGACTGTATAAACAATCTATACCTCATTCGCTAAGAGAGGTGTCCCGCAAGTGGAAAAAACAAAAACAAAAAAAGTCCATTGCACCACTGCGCTGAAGGGGTTAAAGGAAACTGTCTCGTTGAGCTGAATAAGAAAAAAAAAAGTGCCGGCAGCAAAAGGGCATCAGTAAAGACGTCATCGCACTGAAGGGGACAATGACAACTACACAAGCATTCCTGGATTGTGTGTGAGGGACGGGGACCGCCTGCCAAATATGCACTGGGTACTATCCTCGTGGCTCCCATGATGAACCCTTCACCAATTACCAGAAATGACAAAGGGGTTCGCCCTTCCCCGAACCTGCATTCGCCACGCCTCTAATTGGACTTCACACTTACGCAGCGCTTTTGCTACGCGGGATCCAGGAACACCAACGGCGTGGCAGCTTCGGGAAAGCGTAAGGTGGAGGGGAATGGCTGACCGGGCTGACCGTCTAGTACACAATGATAAAAGAAAAATATCATGCAGATGGGGGCCGAGTGTAATATAAATACTAGAAGCAGCTTCTGATATCCCAGGAATACTTATCTCTTATATGAATGCCGGACAACAGCAATACTTACTAGGAACTGCCACAAGCAAGCGACACAAGGCATCCTCATGAAAAGCAGGGTTACCATACCAGAGGCAGAATAATCATTGTGCAGTTACCATTTTCTGATGCATCAGATTTTTTCGAGCAGTATTACCAATTTATTTCGTTTCTGTTCCAGCGCACAATCAGGGAATGGTTGAGTGTTTTCCTAATGTCAGGTGAACAAATTAGAAAATAGTGAAAAATTCTGAAACATCCGAGACTCACAAAACAACAGCTGATATCCTAGTTAAGTTTCGCTGGTTTTCTGTGATCTTCAGCCAAACTAGAATGGCAGACGATTCCTTGACGGTAAAAAAAAAAAAAAAAAAAAAAAAAAAAAAAGCTTCTGGGGCTTTTCTTTCCATGGACTTTGAAAATCAGTTTTAAAAAATCAGTAAATGACACTGCTGACACAGATCGGTGGTAAAATAAAGTCATCAGAGTCAGTGACTATGCGAACGCAGGAGGTTAAAAGTCAAAGTCCATGGAGAGAGAAGCAGGGAAGGGAACAGGACTTTTGCTGTCGACTGTACTATCGCCTCTCTCTCTCTCTCTCTCTCTCTCTCTCTCTCTCTCTGGACTTTGAAAATTTGTCTAATGAATCCGCAAAAATCGACGCAGAAGACTTTATCTACGGATTAGATTTATCAGTTATTTGTTTCAGATTAATAAGACTATTTTCAAAGTTCATGAAGACAAATTTCAGAGATGTGACACGATTTTTCCTGACAATTCACTCGCCAAAAGAAGGGGGGAGGGTACCCGTGCATATTATACATTTTACAGTATGATACAACGAACAAAGAATGTAAAAATCAGGCTTCGAATTCGCAAATATAAGAAACTATGGTGTTGTGAGGTGTAAATACAACAAGGATGAGCTACAGATGCTATTACGGTTTTATTGACTATTTATACCACACATACAGAAATACCACACATCCCGGAAAGGTAAAAGCCAGTGCTCAGTCAGAAATAAATTGCACCCGGCTAGTCAGATATAATTTTTGGATACATATTTTACCTGGTAATCATTTTTTTTTTGTTTCATACTGTAGATGAGAGAGACGCTTTCCAGTGAAGAAATTTACAAACACTTTGCATAATATGCTGGTTAAGGCAAGGCTATTGTATTCCGCTGAAGGCAGAAGCTGTGGTGGTGGAGGATTTGTTTTCATCCGAGAATTTTTAGGCAAGCAATAGGGCTTCTTCGGGGATGCACAGGAAGGGAGGAAACTAAGCGGATATTTTATTTTTGCAAGCAGTCTTTTTAGGGATGCTGTATGGCTTCAATGGGGCAGCAGGAACAAGAAGTGGAGGTGGATAGTTAGTTTCACATTTTTAAGGGATGCAGTAATGCTTGAATGGGGAGTGGGAGGATGTGTGGTTCTCTTCACTGGGTACGTTGACGATTACTGTTTCTTGTTTTCGTGTTTCTCTATCTTGTCCACTCTCTTATAATAGTAGGACGATTATATTCAGCACAGGAAACACCTTCTGTAGTTAAAATAAGCTCCGTGAAGTGTCCGTTTGCAAAGACCTTGGGGAAAAAATGATTGGGGAGGAGAGAAAGAGGGAGAGAGGCGAGCCCGTTCATCTGTAAAATTCACATTAGCCACGACTCTTCTTCCCCTCCTTCCCTCTCCCCATCCTCGGCTTCGTTCCCTTACTTCCCCACCTCTTAGCAAGTCCCCTACCTCTTACCTCCCATCATCCGTACTTACTCTCCTCGTACTCTCAGTCTCGACCCTCACACTCTCCCATTCTTCTAACTCTTCCCCATCACGTACGCTTTTCTTTCCAGCTACCTCTCTTCCCTCTCCATAGTCGTCTCCGCTCAACATTCTCTCATTACGATCTTCCCCCACCTCCCCCCTTCCTAGCGCCTCCTTCCCCTATTTCCTTTTAATTCCAAATCACCTCTCTTTCCTTCTCCCAGCCCCTAGCATCTTCATTCCCTCTCCTACTAGCATTATCCATATAACCACTTCCCCTACTTTCTCAACATCTTTCGTACCCAACCACCCCTTCCCCACATCTTCCATCCCACCTACATGCACCTCCCCTACCTATCCAAGTAGCGTCTTAACACCTCCCCCATCTTCCATAACATACTCCCTTACGCATATCCAATTCTAACCCATTTTCTTATAGACACCTCCAACCTCTGGCACTTCCCCTCTGGCATTTATTCTGCATCTTCCTTCCTCCCTATCTCACTCACCTGTCTCCTCTTATCTCCCATTCCCACCTCCACCTCCTCCCTTCATCCCCAACCACCTGTCTCTTCTCTTCCCCCATTCCCCCCTCATCCCTTCACCCCCACCCATTTGGCTTCTTTCTTCTCCCATCGCCACATGCCCTACCCACCAGAACCAACCCTAACTCCCTCCCCCTCCACCCCACAAGCCGCCCCCGTATAAGGCCGTGAGATGAGGTTGTGTCGGGAAGACCACAACAAATGGCTTATGCAAACCACCCACATTATGCCAATGATCACTGCTATTATTTGATTTTCCACTTAAGGCTCTCACATGGTCCAGAGTGCTTTTAGAATACACAAGGTCGCCTCTTAGCCTTGACACCTTCTCGGTAGCAAGACTGATGGAGAGTCGTTAACTAGTAACTCTGTGATAATAATCGCAAATTTATTTTCTGCCCAGCTTTTTTTGCAATCGTAGTAGCCTGTTGGATATTTAACTTCAATTGGTTTTAACTTGGCTGTCGGCGGATCGACTATATGGCTGTCTATTTGGTAACTAAGTGTATGTGAAGCGCATCCATAAGGAAAATAGTTGTGTGCAAATTGCTTGGCTGGTGAAGTGGCGCCAGGATACCGAAGGCTTGAATGAAGTGTGAATAACTGTCTGGTCCACTTCAATGGGTATAATGTTGATTGCTCTCCCACTCTCCTTGTTTTTGGATCCTACTTTACCTTGACCTTAGATGATGATGATGATGATGATGATGATGATGATGAAAAAAGCACTTTTTTTAATCTGTTAGTCATTAAAAGTGAGGTGTTCAGATTCATGATGAACTCATAATGTGTTGTTTAGGTGTAACTGGAGCAAGTCCTATGAAGCCATGGCCACACCTCATTACTCCTACCCTAAGCCCTTCTTTCAACATTTCTTCCTCTTCTCCCAGCCTTCCAGCTATCTCTTAGACCTCTCTTCCTTCCTTTCTCTCCACCCTATCTACCCTGCCTACCAACCAACTCCTCAAATTCCCTCACCCTCAGTCTACTTACTCCTCATACCGCTCCTTATACTTGTATCCCCTTCCAGCTTTACCTCTCTCTCCATCTTATTCGCTTATCCCCATTCTCCCATTTCTTTCTTCCCCAGCCTCCTAATGCTTCTCACACTTCCCTCTCTGTCTCTCCAACTTAAGCACTCCCCACTCCTCCAACCCCTTGGCCTCAACCCTTCCACTCCTCCCCGTACTTTAAGCTCCCCTCTCCCCAACCCTTTTATTCCTCCTCGTACCCCTAATCCTCTCCTCAAAGATTATTCCTTCTCATACCCTTTCGTTGTCTCTTCAACCTCGTTTTTCCTCCCATTACTTCCGTTCCTAACCTCCAAGCTCCCCACCACACCCCTCTTTCTCTCCAACACACACACACACACACACACACACACACACACACACAACCCCTCCTTCCCCTCGTGCCAGAGAAGACCCCACTGTAAAGGATGGTTGCGTTTGGCCTCCCGCAAGGCACATATTTCGCTGCACCCCCCACCACGCCACGCCACACCACGCTATCCTTGACCCACCGTGACTCCATGGCTTGCTCTGACCTGCTGACCTACCGTGACCTGCAAACCCTACGTGGTCTGTGTGTTATGAATCATCCTTCTTTCACCGAGTACCATGACTTTTACTCTTTCATGTGATCTCTACCTCTTAAGGGCCATGTGTGCAATATCTTCAATAATATCTTGTAACCGAGGGCCTCTTTTTCATATATTTTTACCAACATCAGATAATTTTAATTACCTCAGGAAGACCATCGGATTGAAAGGATTAATTAAATATCGCTCCATAACAGTTACTTTTTTAAGATGAGAGAAGTTTGGTATGCCTCTTGGCTAAAAAGAATTCTGTTTCCATACGCTGTGTCAGGGAGGAAAGTGACTGGCTTGCCGGAAGAGTGAAGCGTACACATTGGAATATTAGGCGAACTTTATCCCTGAGCGTATATTGAAACTGTATCCTAATTACCAGAGAAAATAGCCTGATGCTGAAAATAATACTCCGATGTGATTTGGCTAAAAATGACACACACACACACACACACACACACACACACACACACACACACACACACACACACATTTAACTACCAAATTCCTGTGACTACCGCAGTGGAATAAAATCACCTTGCTTTAGCTGGAATAGAATACATTTATTACGACCACGAAAGGGTTAATAACGATAGTATTACTTCTCAGGCTCCTATGACTCATTCTCACCACTATAAAATCGTCTGGAGTTTGACGGAATAGAACAGATTACTAGAGTTGCCCTGACCATTAGAGGGTTGAAAAAGGAATAGTGTGTTTCCCTTCGAGAGCTGGGGGGATTCCGTGGCCAGATGATGATGATCAGATGGAATTCAGTACGACTATACGAGTAATACACATTGTGTTTGTCTATCTACTGTATATATATATCAATATATATATATCTATAAATTTCACACATACACACACACACACACACACACACACACACACACACACACAGATAAAAGAGATAAAGAGCCAGACAGCTAGACGGAAGTGCTTCATTAACCCCCGCCCCCTCAGATGATATCGGGGTGAGGAGATAATAAGCGACAACAAAGACGTCATATAAAAGAGAGTTTATCGGGAATCGTGAAGGGAAGTTAGATAGATGGAAAAATATTAGCGCTTTTAGTATGATTGTGTCATTTACATTTTTTTCGTGGGTATTTCCGAACGATTCTATTCAGCTCAGGGAAGATTTTTTCGAACTGGAGAGGTTAGATACAGCCTCTCTTAAATCTTAAATTAAGGGACCTCTACTCTGAGCTGAATAAAATCGTATAGAGACAGCAAGAATAATATTAATAACTGGTTACTGGTTAGAAGAAGTTAATTATTCATCATCATCATCATTATCATCACTCTCCAGTCCAAGTTACTCATGCTGTACTGTCCCCTCTCGGCTAATAGTTCCGTATCAGAGGCGGAAAAGATCATACTGAAACGAAATCACCGAAACTAAAGCAGGCTGTAATCTCGCTTTATTAGTTCAAATCCCTGATGTGTGAAGAAACTATTGGCCATGACAGTACTCTATGCAACACATTTTTTTTTTTCATAATATTCTCTCCATGGACTGAAAACTATTCTCCTGAATCCGCAACGAAGGAGAATGAGGACAGAGGACACTGATCTGTGGCCAAGCATATTATCAGTGTCAGTTGCTGCGGATCCAACAGACATTCAAAGTCCACGACAGACTGATATTCAAATTCCACAACAGACTGATTTTCAAAGACCTTAAAGCAGGAGCGCCAACAAGACTACTGTTGTCGGTAATACATGAGATAAAGAAGATCCCAACCAAGGAAAAGTACACTGGGAAGTATAACCAGAGAAGATTTTTTTTTTTCTTAACAATATATTCTTCCTATCACCAGGCGGTTTTTGTCAACCTGGGAAAGAAGGGTTAAGTATAGCCTTCATTAACATTTATATAAGTAAAGGCCCTCCTGACCTGAAAAAATATACATGTACACAAACAAATACATATATAATCGGTTGGTGGCAAAAATACATTAAAATAAAACACCATCGGAGCGAAGGGGTAAGAAGTCACTCAATGAAACTGCCTTCACCTCCAGCCACCCGATCAACCTTCGACGTTTTTTGCGGCAGCTCACCAATAATGATGATATAGGGGCGAAGATAAATCAATTGATGATTAAGTAACGCGAAATTTATGACAACGATAAATTAGTAAAGAGAAAGAACGAACCGGGAATTATAGGCACACGCAATTCCAACAGCCATTTATTGTTACATGAGTAGCCACTTCATTACGATGCTGGAGTGGGACGCCTTCATGTGGTGGCACCATTATAGACAGGCGGCTCCACTGCCTGGTTATGCAAACGCTTCTTAATAACTTCCCTGTCATAAACCCAAAAGGACGATGGTGGACTGCGGGTGGAGGGCAACTTAAGCCTGCAGTCCACTGGCTTCATGTTCAGATGGGCTTGAGGTTGCAACTACTACTGCTATGATGACGTACTGTTATTTCCTGTTACCTGCAGACGATTCTGTTCAACCTCGGAAGCAAGTTTAGCAGAAACGGCGTGAATGAAGGCTATGTCTAACCCCTCCAGTTCGAAAAGTCACCTAAGCTGAATAAAACTGTCTGATAGCAGCAAGAATACACTCTGTTTCCAAGATAATAGCTGAAAAAAAAAAATCCCTGTAATAAAGAGTTAGCATACAAAAGACAGTTACTGCGATAGGATCTTTTCTAAGTGAACATAAATGCCAGGCTGTACCATGAAAAAAAAAAGGCATGGTTTCATTCTGCAGAATCAGTAAGTCATAGTTTCTGTGTCAGAAGCCTTCTTCAACTTAACTTCTCTGGAACTCATACAAAAGACATCACTGATACGACCTTAGAAGGACCACGAATTCCGTTGTTGTCTGCATTCCTTTGAACTCCTTTACCGCTTTCAGGCGTCCTACTACTTCCTCTCAGGAAATAAGATTGCTTGGCGCTAAATGGTATAGAGTAGCCTACTAGAACTGTCCCGACTACGAGAAGGTTATTATACTTGATGTCATTAACAGGAAGAGTGAAGCAATGACTGGCAAATCTTTCACTCCCAGGTTCCTTCGCTAGGGTAAGGGGTGACAAAAGTTTGAACATAACGTAATAATTAATCCCTCACTCCGATGACGTATTTTCAAGCTAATACCTGTTATCCACATACGAATTAACTTAGCTTCGGAGAGATCCCTGGTAAGGGAGTTCCAGAAGTCTATCCTAAAGAGAAAAACATCGACTGGAAGTTGTTAGAATGACCTAACGAAATATGTCATCAGAACGAAGTAATTAATTTATCTGCAAAATATCTACCTTTCCATTTTATTCTTGCAAACTTAGGGCTCCAAAAATTCAAAAAATTATCGCAATTAACGTCTTGGCCAAGGGAAATGACCTTCGCATTTCATTTCGGCTGGTTATTTTATTCACCTCACAGAACTTCAAGTTACCGAAGAGTTAAGAAGCAGCCTTTCTTTTTCACGTCTTCAAGTTCGATGACTTTCGTGATATCTTTGCCACCTCCAAACAAATTTATACAATTTAGGGGAAACACTTTGAACTACAAGGGTTGGACAAAGTGTTCATGAACACTTTCACTATGAGGTTCATTAGAAGTTGAGTTAAAGCGTTTGGAAATGCAAAAATAGAACAGGAACTACGTCCACTGACTAAAAAGGGAGGGGGGGGGGACGGTACTTCACTTTAAGTATACGGTTTCCAGAGTAAGTACTACCTGCTTTGATTCATTCAGGGCCAGGGGAAGGGTTGGACCTGGAGGGGTATGGGCAAGGAGGTGTGGCATAAAGGTATAGTAGGGTAAGGCAGGGTAGGTTAGGATGGTATGACAGGGTAGGAAGGTGTAGGGTAAAGTATCAAAAGGTAGGGTACGGTAGAGAAGGGTATGACAGAATGGGAAGGGGCACGGTATAGGACTATGATGGGGTCGGTTGGTTTACAGGGAAGGGTAGATTGTAGTGTAAGGGAAAGCAGGGTAAGAAGAGAGCAGGGAAGGGTAAGGTAAGATAGGGTAAGGCAGGGTAGGCTTTGGTGAGACAAGGTAAAAGAGGGTAGGGCGGCAAAGAGCAGGGTAATGTATAGACAAGGTTGGAGTGGGAAGGGTAGTGCTGAAAGGGGGTAAGGTACAGTAGGGTAACATGGAATAGGGTAGGAGATAGTAGGCTATGAAAGGCCCTACCCCGAAGAAAGTGGCGGGCCTAGGTTAGTGCTTAAGTGAGGCACCATATAGGGTCAGCGGTCGGACCCACACGTGCCTAGGCCCCGGGCAGGTCAGAGTGCCGGGCTGGGCCACCCTCACTTCTCGCTCTACCTGTTTATAGCCGCCCTACTTGCCTATAGTTCGTCTATCTGAACTTGGTGGAGATTCTCGCCTTTTTTGCGACTTACTTCCCGCTGCCCATTATCAGATTAAGACAGTTCAGTGGCTCTATATTTTTTTCCCTTCTGTAGCACTTCACTACATGCTTCCCTTAAAGTTCGTCGTGACTCGCACCATATTCTAGTATTCATCTGGTGTTAGAACTCAGCAAGCAGGCTAGAGATTTGGCACTTTTAACACTTTTACACTAACGGTAAGTTAATGTGGAGAAAGTATAGGATCCAAAAACACCTTCTCAAGATCTACAGCAACTAACCCAACACTTAAAATACCCGTCCAAGACCTAAAATACTTGACCAAGACCTAAATTACCTGCCTAAGACCTAAAATACTTGCCCAACACCTAAAATACCTAATCAAGACCTAAAATACCCGCCCAAGACCTAAAATACTTGACCAAGACCTAAAGTACCTGCCATTGAGAGAACATACACCCCCAAAGATGTTAAGTACCAAACAAAAATTAGAAACAGCTATCTATCTATCTATTGCTAGACGCCTCAATCCCGTTCGGGGTGGCCACAAACAAATCGCCTCCAAGTCGCCCTGTCCCCCGCCATTTCACTGCCCCGCTCCCAACCCACACTCCCCTCTCTCATATACCTCTCCACCCCATCCCTCCATCTCATCCTATCTAAGACCTAAAAATACCTACCCAGTGCCTTAAATACCTGCTTAGGACCTAAAATTCATCTTGTATTAGAACTCAGCAAGCATGCTTGAGATCTAAAGATCTAAATGCAAACCCTAAAACACCTGCCTAAGATCGAAAATGCCTACTCTCTCTCTGTCTGAGAAATAGGAACGTGTATCATTCACGATACCTGCTCTGTATGGGTAGTAAGACTTTTTGAGGCATTACTTGTCCTTGTAACTCCTTGAAACCCTCTCACTCACTCATTATGTAAAATACTTGCCAGCGAGCTACAAAGACCTAAAATCTTCCTGAAGACCCAAAATGCAAGACAACATACCTGCCCACACTTCCTAAGCAAACCAGGTGGCGGAATCGCTGAACAGTTTATGAATAATCTAGAAAGATTTCTTTTTGCGGTAAGAAAAAAAAAAAAAAAGAGCTACGAGGGAGGTCATATCAAATCGTAAGACAGTGCTGATGGCTAAAGATTCACGCAACGCCTACGAGTATCTTACTGGAAAACTGCAGGAGTACATTACAGCTAAAATGTACAACACAACTCTCACACCTTGATTTCCTACTGTACTGTATACCAACTCGGTAAAACAAAAAGGTCAAGCATATAGCAGTTTCAGCGCAATAACTTTAAGTCTATGAATATCTTCCATTAAAAGTTCAAAATTGTTACTGTCTCGGGCACTACTCCTACATAACGGAAGGCTACAAAGTCATTTTCTCGTTCCCACCAGCATGCCAAGAAGTTAAGTAGGCTGCAAATATGCATAAAGCGATTATGTATATTATTGAAAAAATGCTAAATTGTGATTCCATTCCTGCACTGTTATCACTACTGTCACTGCCATAGCTACCAGTACTACTACTACCACTACATAACTTTTTGGCTACAGAGTGACTTCCTACTACACACACCAACTTGCCAACAGGAAGCTAAATATATATATTTCGAAGCATTACCTTTATTTACGAGTACCAAACTACTTACCTAAAGCCGAATTTATAAACTCTCCTACGCTTCACCTGTTTATGAGTTTGTACATTAATTTGTCTTCACTCGTGCAGCTATTAAATACCCAACATTAGAGTGAATTTTTGAGTGTCAAATCCGAAAAACAAAGCGATTTGTGGTAACAAAACTATTATGAAGACTTACTTAGCCTGTAAATTAATTATGAGTCTTTATAATTACTACCCCTGTTGGCCAAGACTGGAAGCAATACTTCCAAGACCTGGGAGGGAGTGGCAATAGTTAATAGCTAGGCATGTAAGGTTATGGCTCATTGTACCTTAATTATGTCTTGTATTTTAGCCATTTGATTGCTAGGGATTTTCTCCGGCTGACTACCATAACCTCGAGTTAGCAGAAGCCGGATAAGCAAGTGCGTCGGTGGCAATGAATGGGTTCCCGAAAACGTGTTTAGCCCCATCCATTCCTAAAGATTGCCCTCCGCTGAATGAGACTGCCTAGAGGAAGGAAGGATACATACCTAAGCGCGTCTATAACTGAGAGAGAGGTAACCCCTTCAGTACGCGACCGGCTTTTATATTTTGCTTTGGCTAACACGCGTAACAGATCTATGTAAGTTCAAAAGAAATTCCTCTAATGGGTGAGTTCAAACGAAATCCCTCTAGTGATGGCGATAAGGAGATTCTGTGGGTATAAGAATCTCATTCCAGGTTGCTTCTGCCGAAGCAACGAACGGGACAGGTGTTGAGAAGGTGTACCGTTGCCAGTACATTGACACAACATGAATCTTTATGGCTGCACTGTACAGCAATGTCTTTACAGCCGCACCTCGTTGCTCAAAAAGGATTTATTAACACTCCCCTTTAAATTCAGCTTATCATCCCTGCTTGCCAGGATTTCTCCCACGTAAGCAAAAACCGTTGTGTCACCAAATGCAGCGAATAGGCTAACAGAGCTGGAGATTAACCCTGTAATCATACTGTACTGGCACGCACTGGGAAAAGGCAAAAAAGATGTAAGGATGGAATTAGCCTGCATGTCGTTTACTGCGTCAATAAGTTTTGGCGTAATGCCATATCTACACCTTCAAATATTTTATTATACTTTTTTATATACTTTAAATCTTTGGTTGAGGTGTGGGTGAGATGTGGCAGTGTGAATGGTGTAGTGTAAGGTGTGACTATGAGATGTGACAGTGTGCGGTGTGACAGGGTGAGATGTGGAAGTGTGAGGTGTGACTGTGAGGTGCGATACTGTGCAGGATGACAGTGTGCGGTGTAGCAGAATATGTGAAAGTGTGAGATTTGTGTATGCGTGTGGTGAGCAGTATGAGACATGGAAGTAGAGGTAAGGGCGAGATGTGGCAGTATGAAAGTGTTAAGTGTGTGTGAGGTGTGCACCCTAACTCCGGTATCTTGCTGTAGTTATATTTTATTGTTAGGATGACTTCGTAAATTTTCTCAAGACCTATCATTTGAAAGGAGATTGGGAGTTGTGCACATTCCTTACTAAACTCTTGGATATTACAAGACTGTGGAATTTTAATTGAAGTTTAACGACAGACGCCCCTAAAACTGACTCTGTATATAAAGAGGAACGCAATTAACTTCCTTCAGTGTGAGATGCCTGTCTTGAACTCAATGAAATACATAGAGAGAGAGAGAGAGAGAGAGAGAGAGAGAGAGAGAGAGAGAGAGAGAGAGAGAGAGAGAGAGAGAGAGAGAGAGAGAGAGAGAGAGAGGCAATAGTACTGAAGCAGCTTATAAAGACAGTCACCCGTCCCTGAGCGGCAATATCTGAGCAATAAATCCCACGTAATCCACGGACTTAAATCCTTACTGGCCACATCCAGCTGGAGCGCATTAACCCAATACCCCACTAGAGCCAGGGATTCTGTAGAGTTTTATGGTAACCTCCCAACTCAGTACATGGTTTCCTGTTACATGAGCCCATTTGGCATCTCAATGTGGTGTCGCCTGTAATTAGCACTACATCGAGTGAGTGAAAGGTGGGCGCCTCGAATGGTTTAAACGCAATGTGTGATGGAATCTCGAAATGAAAGTGTCTTACATTATGCTCTCTTTTGTTTGTTTTTTCTTGAAGGGAACAATTTTGCAGGCTTCTTAATTTGGGTTCCATCTTTTCTTCATTAAAAAAAATAATAATAAAATAAAAACTACCACGACCACTGAGGGCAGACAACGTAAAACAAAAAGGCGGTAACGACGATGAAATAATAAAAGAGGTTCTGGTAATGACAGGCTTAAAGAAGTCTTCATCCTTTCCCCAGTCCCCCGCCGCGAGCCCCCCACGCGCCGACCTACCTCATCCAGCGGAGGGGGCGGGGACGTGAGTGAGCTTATAAAGTATCTCCTTAGGCCTACGGGGAGCTGGAAAGGCGGCGGAAAGGCTGAGAGAGCCATAAAGCTTAATCTACGCTCCTCCTCCGGTTACAGAAAGCAATAAAATGGGAGCACCTGAGGACGGTCTTACTGCCTCTGTAATTACCCGAAGACTATGGCGTATACTGTATTACTTTTATTGACTTTCTCCTGACTCTGTGACTATGCCATTTTTATTATTTTCTCCTTCTCCTGTGTCCCTCATGATAATTATTGAACACCACTGCATATTCGGTTTACAGACCTTGTGAATTTTATGATTATACCTGAGAATGTGGTATATTTGTTTTCTATCTTTATATTCCTCTTCACCTGTGGCAATAAAACACTCGTTAACTCTCTCTCGACCTTGTTTTCTTCATTACAAATACAGCAGAATAGAGCATATAATTATTTGTATATTTTATCCCAACCTTCACTTCATCACAACCTTCAAGAATAACTGTAACCTTTACTAACAATAAGTGAGGAGGGGAATTCACGGGCACGAGCTCAATTACTATATTATCTCAAAAGCTAAGTCCTTCAGCCCAAGAACTTCACTTGTACTTTATTCTTGGTGTTTCCTGACGACTTTATTCAGCTCAAGAGGATACCCACGAAATGGAGTGTTAAAGGAAGGCACTATCTAATCCCTCAGTTCAGAGTCTTTCCCACGCTGAATGAAATTAATACAGCAGAAATTACGTTCACGGTTTGAAGGGGTGAGTATGCCTCGGGATACAGAAAGCAGTAAAATGGGATCACCTGTGGAGGGACTTACTTCCTCTGTAATTACCGAAGACTATGGGAAATTTGCTTCATTTTTTTACCCAGTCTTGTGTTATTACTTTTTTCTTCTAGCTTTGTTTTCTTTATGACAGTTACCCGTGACTATACCATACTGTTCTTCATGAAAATTACGTGTGACTACAGCATACCTTTTTTTTTTTTTTTTTAATTTTCCAAGCCTTGCATTCTTCATGACAAATACAGATGACTATAGCATATTTTTATTTTCTCACCGCCTGGTGTACTTCATGAAAATTACCAGTGACTAGAGCATTCTATATATTTTTTTCTCTTGTAGTCTTGTGTCCTTCATGAAAACTGTAGGAAAATTGTATGCATTCTCCTTCCACCTTTGTCTTTTCATAATAATTATAAGACCTATGGGGGAGTATCTTTTTCTCTATCCTTGTGTTCTTAATTACTTGTGACTATAGGATATTTATTCTCTCCTTGTCTTGTGTCTTCTTCATGACAGTTTTACAGAGACAGTAACATACATTTTATTTTATTTTCTTTCCCAAACTTGTCCTCATACTGTGATCTGCCTGTCATGATAAGTATACTCGTACTAACTAATGTGAAGCAATGTGTTTACCATCCTAGACATCCTAACTGCTAAGGATATCATACTTACAAATAAATCAGTGTCAGGTGAAAGTTAGGCTGGCGGGTCACGAAGAACCCAAGGCTGGGAGAGAAGAAAAAAAATCTCTACTCACAGGTACATAACACCTTAAATCCAATTGACTTTATTTTTCATAATATTTTTCCTATCACCAAACGAAATTATTCAGCTTCGGTAGGTCTTTGCAAGCGAGGGGTTTAATAACGGCTGTATCTATGTTCTCCAGTTCGAAAAATTTCTCCAAGGCTAAATAAGAACGTGTGGTTGAAAGAACTAAGAAATACCTCACCGTACTGAAGGCTGTGCGTCCCTGAACTATTTTACGCTGAATTAGATATCTTACTGCACAGAACCCCCTTAACCCCTTGAGGCCGGGGTGTCATTAGGATTTCATTGTGATTAACGTCAAACGATTTCAATCACATAGAAAAGTTCTCGGTGTGAGGGGGATTAATTGAAAAAAAAAGAAAAAAGGGGGCGAATGCATCAGGCCTTTCGTGACGTTCAAGACTTCTCAGATGGACGTCAAGTCATATGTGGCGAAAGAAAAGCGAATATCAGTTGAGCGTGGGTGTTGATGCACAAGGGGTCAAATACCGGACTTTGAACTGAAAGGAAATAATATCGAATCCAAACTGGGGGAGGGAACTGTACGAAGATTTTAATTTCGAAAAAAAAAAAAAAAAAAAAAAAAAAATCACAAATTGATCCTCTGTAAGACCTCCCTCCCTCCCTGATACGTTTGTGTGTCTGTTGCGGGTCTTACGGAGCAAACTGCCTGCAATTTGCCCACAGTCGAATATAGAAAAGTGATTTGACATAAAGATCAGTGTGACTAAGTGCTGAAATATTCCCCCTTCCCCCCCCCCAGAAAAAAAGAAAGAGTGGTCAGACCGTAATAAAGGTCATTACAGCATCTGACATTTTAAGTGGAGTAAGTTGGATACGCACTCTGAGAATCTAATAATAATAATAATAATAATAATAATAAAATAACAATAATAACAATAATAATAATAATGAAAGTTAAGCTGTTATTTCTGAAACGCTACAGCTCTTCGGAAGAAATCACTATCGCTCAAAGTATAGAAATAATTAACATTTCATAAGTAGCACTAGATCAAAAATTCTTCAGGGAAAAAAATTTATACAGGTAGTCTGATAGTTTACTGCTTTGCCGTGGTACACAAACGCACTAACAACCCATTCCCTGTCGTAACTCTGGCTTTGATTTGCAGGGAGGACGAGGGGGCTGCCTGAACTTCCCTGTCTCCTGCTCTAGTTTCGTAAATAAATCTAAGTCAAAATACGAATATTACAGCAGGTCATAACTGTTTTCCCCAGGATGATTAGGAAAATGAGAGCAAAATCTTCCCCTGTCTAGTTCTTCCTGTAAAAACATATCTAAGTTATGACAGGGAATCGATCGTAGATAATTATGCTTGAGTATCACACACCTTGGCCGTATCTGACAACAATGTAGCAGAGGTACGTACTGTGACGTAGGGTAAGTAAGGGAAGGTTGTAGATAAGTATGGGGAGGTGAAGGTGGTCAACTCATCAGAGGAATTATCTGCTGTCTGAAAGGACGCGAGTTCCATCCCGGTCTATGGAAGGGAACGGTCTGCTTAGGTGAGTGTCGTTCACGTAGACCCGATCCTTCACAACACCCACGGACGTGTCATCAAAACACTCCTGATTGCATTATTACACCAGGCCTGAATGAGATAGCCCTAGCGTGTAATCAAAATAAACGGTGGGTATTAACGCCAAGGTAGTGACATGTGAAGGTGTGTGGCACGTAGGAGGGCTGCTGGGTGTCAGGGAACGAAACATAAAGTCTATGCCCGATTATGAAATGGATAAGGAATACTCTGCTAACACTCAGGCTCCTATGACTCACTCTCCGCTGAATCAAAGCTCTGATACACTACTAGAATTGTCTGGACCGTGAGAGGGGTTATAGGCCTGGGCAACATCTGACAACCACGGGCACTCGGTGGCGAAAGGTAATAAATTTGGGGTGAGGTCGAAGTGATGGCTGTACACCCTCTTATTTTACTTGTGGCGAGGGTAATGGGCGGGACCAGGGTAAATTATGGAGGGTCGGGAGCGGCTGAGTCGGGGAGCTGAGCACGACCCCTACGTGAGGTGACGGGCGACTTTCATGGCTAGACTCTGAAGTGAGGGTCGCTGTGGACAGTTCGATTTTGAGGTGACGGACGCTTTGGAATAGTTTATGAAGGTTTATCGCAAACTTAGGTGTCATTTTCCTATTCACTTCGATTACGGACGCTGGTTCTATTAATCCTAGTATTCTATCCCACACACCAGACACTGAGAATGCGTCATGAGCCCCTGAGAGAGTTAACCCCAATCTCCATGTCTTCACTGATAAAGGTCTTATAGTTACATTCTGTAGTTCTTGTTTAGTTCATATTTAAATCTCGGAGAAAGATGATAAAGATGTGGAGCTGTTTACGGAAGACTTTATTAAGAACCATAAGCATTCCTTCCCCAGGCTAAGTTACTGCACTCTAATTACAAATTCCAAAGGTGTGTCAATGCAATCCGTCCCTCACCTGGGCATGAGCTATGGCGGAAAAGTCGGGGTCTGTATTTGGCCGCCGCCGCCCAGCCTCCACCACATGCTTTTTTTTTTTTCTCCCTCTCTGTTTTACATGGCAGGTATTAGTATAAGAAAAAATAACCTAAAGATACTAATACTAATACTAATACTAATACTAATAATAATAATAATAATAATAACAACAACAACAATACTACTACTACTACTACTATAAACTATTAACACCCAGAGGAGAGCGTCTTGTCAGAATGGTTAACTGATATTCCTAACCCCGTCAGTCCGAGATGTTTCACCTAAGATAAAAAGAATATGAAGAGACAGAATATAATTTTAAAGATGTTTTGAGACTGAAGGCGTTGTCATTTAAATAATTTAGGATGAAAACTGCAGTGTATCAAACTTACCTCTAGATGACAGGATTCTTTGCCTGTGTCGCTCCTTATTGCGGTGCCTGGCGGACAGCACACGAGCCATGGCCGCCTCAGCACCCCCTCCACCCCTTTTCCCTCCACCCTCTTCCTCTCTGCCCCTCCACCCCCTTCTCCTCGATCCCTCCAACCAATGGTGTCTCGGGGCGTTCTCCAGCACGTTACTCCACCTCACTCACTCACTGTCGCCTCTTGGCATTAGTCCCTCACTTTTCCTGCTGCCTCATCTAACATTCATTCTTTGGCAGTATTTCCAGTCTATATGTCACTACTAACATCAATAAATCCCGTAACTGTAAAGCATGTACTTCTCTTGAACTTAGTTGTTGCATACAAGGGATTTCTTCCGTACTCTTTCTATTGTCTTCAGCTTTCTTTGGCTTTCTCACATTTTTACCAGTCTTTCCAGCTTACACTTCATCCGTAATACTGATGTAACCAGTATTTCCACATCTAATATTCTCCTGTGCATGGTTCTTGCTTAGGAGGCATTAACTTCTCTTCTTCTGCCTCACTGTCCTCTAGTATTCCAGATTAAACTGCATAATTTTAACTCACTCTTCCACATTCCGGCAATGTAGATCCACTCTTTCCTTATTTTTCTTTGAGTTTCACTTCTGCTGCAATGTGTCTAGCTACCACTTCCATCACTTACATCATTTACCCTTCCTTTCACCAAGTTTCTTCTCCTTTAAAGATTTTTTCTAAGTTCCATCATAAACTTTTATCACAAACATCACTGCATCCATTCATCTTGTTTTTCTTTGGTTCCTTATCCTTCATTAATGTTCTGAGCTTCTGCTTTTAACAATAACAACATATTCATATGTCTCCTACTTCTTTCTGGCTGGCTGTCTCATCACTGCCAACGTTCCCAGCTCACAGTCCATCATGGCAGCTCAAACAACCATCCCCCGTCCTTCACACAGCCACTCTACCCTTTCGCGTCATGGTCGCTGCCTAGAAGGGAGAGTCGAGAAGAGTGTGCCATGGTGGTTGTATCTGCCCCCAAGCCATCCCGTCTGGTCCTCCCTCTGTCCACTCACTTGTCACCATCATGGACCCCCAGTTTCACCCATTGTTTCCTTCTCCCCTCTTTTATCCCTGTACATCGGAGAGGAATTTCATGGGATAAAGGTGGTGAAAGTATACACAGAGTTACGGCAACAGTATTCTTACCTTGCCTCGTTTCGAAACTGCCTGAGCCTGATGGGCTCTTGCCATATTAAAGCATACGTAAAGTTGCTGTCAACAGTTCACTTTATATCGATTCGAAACTGCTGTCAGAACCTTATATCTTGCCAAATTAGAGAATATGTTACGCTGCGATCAAAAGTTCTTTCCCACTGTCTCAAGACTTCACCAGAATATCATGTTCTCTATCTAAATCATACTCGTATAATGCGTTTAATGCAGTGAGAGTAAACACGTAAGCGGTTAAAGCGGGCAACTGATCGGAACTGTATGTGACAGCTTTGATTTGTGCTTAGTTCAGACTTTTATTACAGAATATCCCCCAACTAAATAAAATGGTTAGGTGTTAGCCTTCATAACATCCCCTTCCTAAATGTTCTTCTCTATGTCCATATACCTTGAATCTGAATCTCTGTTATCTTGTTTTTGTGTTTTCTTGGAAGAAACAATGTGCAGGCTCCTAGCCTCTGGTTCCTTTTTCCTTGCATAAAAAAAAAAAAAAATCGAGTAGGAATATCGTGAATAAAGTTATGAAAAAAAATATACATGAATTTCCGTCTAATGGTTGTCTTGACCCTCTGAATCATCCCTTAACTGAAGAGAAAAGTATTATCAACAGACGATTTTATTCAGCTTGGGAGAGGTTGGATACAGCCCTCATTAATTCCCTCACCACTGAAATTATCCCCTAAGCTGAATACAACCGTCTGGCATTTCAGGAACAGGATAAAAACAGACGCCCCTCTACAAACACTAGTGGTGCCAAAAACACTCGTCAAACTCGTTCTTTCGATCAGGTGATACACTGTAATATTTCTTGCGGAAGTCTGTGTCAACGAGTCAAGGGCATTTACAAGGAAAAATAATAATAACAAAAGCAGGGTGTTTTATATAAACACACACACACACACACACACACACACACACGTGTGTGTGTGTGTGTGTGTGTGTGTGTGTGTGTGTGTGTGTGTGTGTGTGTGTGTGTGAGAGAGAGAGAGAGAGAGAGAGAGAGAGAGAGAGAGAGAGAGACGAGGCTTCCTTGGCCCATTAGGTTAAAAATTATCATTTATTATTAAAGAACAAACATCAATTTCCAGGCCTATAGAGCACACATAAAGTTTTAAGCGTTTTCTATGCTTATATAAGTACTTTCATTTTGCGTAATGTTAAAAATACATTAAAAGTAGTACTTCATACTTAAAATTCTCAATGAGGTAAAAGAAAAACACACACAATAAAAATTATGATACCATGGATGGATAGAATATTGTTCAACCATTATGGAGTCGACATTTTACTCGTGTATATTAACATTCAGGTCGTGATTATGGAAACCTGAGAATTAATCTGCGGGGGAAGAAACATAATAAGTTGTGCAATAAGGTAGCAAGCATCTCTTTACCCCTACAGCACAACGTTATCTCTTTCAGTCTTTACTCATCGTCGTCTGACAGTGTGATACAGATTAGGGGAAACCTCTAGTAGCGAAAGGGTTGGAGATGAGCTTTATTAACCCTTTTCTGTACGTACGTTGATGTCTTTTTCATCTCTTTCTTACTGCCACCAGAAAGGGTCCGGTTGCTGTGAATGAATTATTATGTACTCTTATATATACCTGGTCGAATGGTCTAGTGTGTTGGAATGCATGCTATCATCAGCAAGGTCGTGGGTTCGATTCTACCCTGAGGTCATTATTTACGCCAGGAAATGCATCCGATCACAAAGCACTACACGCTTCAGCAAAGTCCTTTAAATAGGGGCAACGCCTTAACCTTCAAGCGGAGAGTGCAAGGCGTAAGACTTTCATTTCATTTAAAAACAATTCTCTTAATATAAAACAATTATCTTGAAAGGACCTGTTTCCACTACGTGCTGACCTTGTGTATTCGCGGCGTATAAACAGTATATTATAGTCATGAACACTCGTTTAGTTTAACAAGACAGGCGGGATAGTCTCGGGAAAGGCTGCATACTCTCAGCTCTCGGTGAATTAATGGGCCACACAGCGCGCAAATCAGGAGAGTAAATTTTAATGGACAATTATGTATGCTATGCAGGTCATGTTTGTGAAGGAACGTCTTAGTTCAAATTCACAAACGAACTCAGGTCCTACCATCCGTTTACCTTTCGTAACTGTGATCCTTTTTTTATCAGAAAGGGCAAGGAAAGGATATTACAGACTTCCCATATCTCCAGTTCTTCAAGTAAACACAAATCTAATTTACGACATGAAATCCATCGTAAATATCTCTGTGAATCCCACCCCGGCCCAGGGTAGATCGGCCTTGCTTCAAGAGAGGAGTTTTTAGCACACAGACTGAACCACTGATTATAGTTCTTATTTATATACTTATGCTTATGTATTCAGGTTTGCATGAATATGTAATCACTATCACCATCATTATCATCCCAAGTTAGTCCGCTGCCTGTGCTTGAAAGTTGCCTAGCCGCGGCGTATGTCCTTGAATGTTCTAACAACTAGCCAGTTCACTACGACTTCGTATCTTTACTTCATTCGTCCTACAACCAGACTATTTTGTTTAACTTAAGAGTCCCTCGTAATGATAGGGTTATAGTGAAAGGTGTCTGACCCTTCCATTTCGAAAGTCTCTCCACAACTGAAGTAAATCGTCTGGAGATAGCAAGAACAAAGAAGAAAAGACGTCATTGAACTGATGAGGTTAAACAAGGTGAGACGTTAAGAAGGTATTGGTTTCCCACATTCAGAACTCAGCTATACTCTGTCCACTTTAACCTGACCAAAAACTGCCACGTTTCAATACTGAGCTGTAACAAGAGACAACACCTGAATATAGTTCTAGTCACGAGAAACTGTTATGAAAAGAATGCAAGGAAGTCATGCTGCCTTACTTTTGCCATCAATATACAGGAAAAAAGCTACGAAATGAAAACTTCCGCCAAGTTAACGCGGACCGATTATAAGAAAATGAAGTCATTACTAAATGCTTTTCTACCAGGGATCAACCACAGATGCTCTAGTCGATAGCTCACCTCAGGCCACGCGCGTGAGGGTGGCACTTAAATCCTCCTAATTGGCTACCAATACATGACACGGAAATCAAGCCAGGAATAGGAATGGGATGCAGGACTTTAGTAAACAGTAGTGTGTTATAGAGGTAGTGGTGAGGGAAGGGTGGTGGTGATGGAGGAGGAAGAGGTGAGAGGTGAGGGAAGGGTTGTGATGGTAATGATGCTAGTAGTAGTGGTGAAGAGTGGGTGGTGGGGTGACAGGGGTAATGAGTGGATGATGGCAGTGGTGGTAAGGTGGGTTGGAAGGGGGCGAAGATGGCAAGGGAGTGGAGTGGGAGATGGGGCAGGGGGTGGTGACAGGGGCTACAAGTGGGTGGTGTGATGGTGGGGTGTGACAGGGTGGAGGGGTTAGCAGTCGGATTAGAAGATCTGAAAGGGGAAGGGTGATTAGTATGAGGGGTGAGTCGTGGAGGTAGGAGGAGGATTGTGACAAGGGGTGAGTGACTGGGGAAGGAGAGGATGGGGTATTGAGTGATTGGATGTGGGTTTATTATACAGTAAGTGTAAAGGACTGGAAGTGGTAGGAGTGAAGGATAGGTGATGACGATGGGGTGGAAAGAGTGAGAGGGGTGGGTGATGACGGTGGGGTGGAAAGAATGAGAGGGGTGGGTGATGGGTGGGTGGATGAGTGACAGTGGTGGGTAGTGGGGGGTGAGTGGGTGTTATGGCTGGGGAATGAGTGGGTGGTAGTTGAGGCTGGGTGGTGACACGGGGGAGGGATGGTTGGTAGAGGGAACGGTGACAGGGGAGAGTTGTGACAAGAGTAATGGATTGGTGGTGGAAGAGGTGAGATGGTGGGTAAAGAGTGTGTGGTGGGGGTGACAGCGAAAGGGAAGGGGTTGTGGTAAGGATGAAAGATTGGTGGTATTAGGGGTGAAAGGTGGGGGATGGAGGAGAGTGACAAAGGTGAGGGGTGTTTAGCGGTGAGGGACTGGTGGGTGGTAAGAGGGGTGTGGGATGGGGAGGAGGGGTTAAGAGGGGAGTTGGGTGGGGAGGTGGGGGTGAGGGGTGGGTAGCGGTGAGAGTCTTGACGTTTGGTGGATGGTGCACTCAATCATCAGTTTCCCACTACCTCGCCAAACCACCCATCACAGCACAATGCCACACAACTCACAGCCCACCTTTGTTTGAACAGCACCTGAGTCATGTCGTCTTTCTCTACGTAATCTATAGTTTCAAAGGCTACGTAAACAAACAACTGCACGGAAGAGGAGTCACTAATGTAGCAGTTTTCTGGGCATAAAGACGGAATAATTATCATCATCCTGCACCGATTTTCCACATTTTCACAGATTGAGGAACCTATGAGCAAAGCTCGTTGATCTATGTGAATAATACTCATATATGGAAATGTATCTTCTTCATTAATAGGATTTCCATCTGCTGGTATTATTATTTTTTCTTTTTTTTTTTAGTATAATTCCTTCATCTGGAATATTCATGGCATTCAGAATACAAAACATTCTTTGATTTCTCCGGGAAGCACTGCATATCGCAGGAGAAAGGAAGTCCCATCCCACTTTGGAGCATACGAGTCTGCTTGAAATACAGGTTCTGAGCGGTAAGGACGCTAGATTCTTACGCATATACAAACAACGAGGATATTCGATCTAACACTTCTACCCCTTCCAGTCGCCTCGTGCGACACGCGAGGAATAATAGGGCTGCAGTTTTTACCCCACATCCTCAGGACTTACAGATTACCCGAATGAACAACAGCACGGAAGAAGGATAAGAAATTGAGCAGTTTTTAGGAGACGTGTGTGCGTAGAGCAGAGCACCGGAAACAGATGTTTTTAGTATGGTAATATTCTCACGCACGCCAGCCACTGCCGGGTTGGGCGAGGGGTCGGGCGGGGTGGCAAGGTCAGCACTCAGCACGCCACTCTGCCTCGACAAAGACAGCGACAAGGCAACAACATAAGCCAGTCAGTCAGCAGCAACGTTCGCTAAGTGGTAAGCCTGGTACGCTTGGATGAACAAAAAATAAACTGCTGTGCCCATTTCTGTTAGGAATAAATCGAAAAATACTTGCTTTGTATGATAAAAAAAAAATAATAATTAATAAACAGATAAATAACCAAATAAATAAATAAGAAGAAAGAAAGAGTCAAAGGTAAGGAACTTTCAACTGATTGTTCTTCCTAAAAAAGCTGAACGAGAGAATGTCGAAATCATGTTCCGTTCAGTTTTAAGATGCTGGGATGTTTCGTGTTTAAAAGACTAGAGATCATACGCAGTGGGAGAGACCGACTGAGAAGATTAGGTCCAGAGTCGACCAGGTGGGTACATGAAGGACTGATAATGCCATTTAACCCTTGCTTTATAAAGTTAGACAGAAAGGCCTGACAGTTTGTGAGTAGATGAAACGATGAGACAGAAAGGACTGGCTGTGTGGTGCTAGACAGATGCTTCAAGTCTCCCATAATGAGGCAGAGCTTTAGAGAAATGAATAGATGAGTGATCAATGCAGGCCTAATAATGAAAGATGAAAGAGGCAACAATGCTGGGGGAAGAAAGGGAGGCTGAAGGAAGTCAGTGAGAGGTAAGGATTAAATGAATCGAAAAGCCTTTGACTCTACCCTGCTAAGCCCTCACTGCCAGAGACCCTAATTTTTACTGTATTCTTGCTACCACCAAATGACTTCATTCAGCTTTGGGGGAACTTCTAGCAACGAGGGGGTTGACCCCAATCTCTTTTAAACTCCTCTATCACGAAAGGTCTGGCCAGAGGTGAATACAATCGTCAGGTGATAGTAAAAATAAAACGAATCAGACATCCTCAGTTATAGTGGAAGAAATAGTTGTATCTGGTGAGTCCCTCCACCCCCCCAACACACACACACACTCGTGAAAGCACGGAATCGGTTCTGCACACTCAACAGCTGAGAAACTTATTTAACAAGAAATGAATTATTACGTCTCTTGTAAAATCTGCTTCTAAGAGAGTAGGTGTGCTAAGCCGACTCCGTACCTTCTTTACCCCTGCACATTTGTTGACTTTATACACGGGTTTTATTCGCCCCTGTGTAGAGTAGAATTCCCTTGAGTGGGGAGGCTCCCCATATACAGCTCTTCTCAAAAAGGTGGAGCCAAAGGCTTTTCGTTTCATTAACTCTCCTTCGCTTACTGGATGCCTTCAACCTCTCACTTTGCCGCACTGTTGCATCTTTATCTCTTTTCTATTGCTACTTCAATGGTCACTGCTCCTCTGAACTAGCTGCTAGCACCCCTCCACCACTACGACGGGCGCGTAGCACCCATCGAGCAACAAACTCTCATCCCTTTTCTGTCCAACTCTCTAATGCAAGAGTTAACCGTTACTCCCAGTCCTTCATTTGTGCAACAGGTCGACTCAGGAACTGTATCCCTATGTCTGTATATCCTACTTCCTATGATCTCCAGTCTTACAAACGCAGTGTCCAGACATCTCGAAATGAACGGATCTTGAATTTGGCTCTCTGTTGATTGTTTTTGTTTTTTCTTGGAGGGAACGGTTTCCGGGCTCCTGGACTTTGATTCCTTCTTCCTTGAAAAAAGAAAAAAGTTTTATTTCTTTGTGCTTTTATTTACCTTGCGCCACACAATATCCAGATTACGAAAGAACCGAGGCAGTGAAGTGGTTTGAAATAAAATCCAGTAACCCCTTCAATACTGTGACTTTCTTTTTCTTTATATTTCTAGTTATTAAGTCTGACAGTGAGAGGTGTGCAATAACAGGAATTCCCAACCCACCACCACCACCAATTTCACACCATTATCTTAATCCATTCTCCGTGAGTCTCATCTAAAGCTAATAAATCGTCTAGAGGCAGCAAAAATATATTATGAATGGGGTAATTGTGCTGAAGTGGTTAATAAAGACTGGAAGAACAATTGGCTGCACTGTTGTAGACACATAATGAGACTGTTTGTAGCCACTTCACAACGAGGTATGTCTTCTATGATAAATAATTTCTCTCAGAGGTAGCCAGAAAAAAAAAAAAGAAAAAAAAAAAGGAAAGGCGTCATCATGCTGTAGGGGTTAAACTATGCCAACTCTCTGGCTCTCACTTAAGAATATAAAGCAATACAAACATAAGGGATAACTGCGGTGGACTGGTAGACCCTTACTAAGCAGCTAATGTCTACGGGTATAACTACGCCACGGGAATAAGTTAAGGATATCCGAAATCCAAAAGAATCAATATAGCAAAAGTAAAACAAGCACAGAAACCACACCACTCTCCTCCAACTTCAGTCATCATCATCATCATCATCATCATCATCATCATCATCATCATCATCCTTCCCCAATTTCCCACTTATACACGGGGTGGGACATGGCAGGTCAATAACAGTTAAAGTAAACACAAAATTACTAACAATAAAGCTCTTTCCTCTTCACCTGTACCTCCCACTGTTAACTACAGACCTCTGGCGCCGCCTGAGAGTGACCCACAACATCCATTGCCACTGCCCTCCCACCCATTCCCACTTCCTCCTCCGCCCATCCATTCCCAATACCAGCCACCCACTCACCCACATACTCTACCCTCACACCCACCATTTTATTTTAACAGAAAAAAAAAAAACACTGAAGTAAAACGGAAATATAGTGTTTGCAGTGTTGCTTACTCGGATTATTATTATTTTCATTATTATTATTATTGTCATTACATCACTATTATCATTTTTAGTCCCCGTTGCCTCACTCCCCCAACTCCCCAGCAGCCCGCCCCCCCTGACCGCGTGGTGGCCAGCGTCTCATTTCATAATCGTGGAGGAGGGCGGCCCGGCGCGTAACAGGAGCCTCTCGCGATAACCGGAGTGTCAGGTTTCCGGGGCCCTGGGCAACCTGTTCAGTGGGCGCGGTCTCATCCCTTCATTCGCGGACCGGTCGGACTGTTGGACAAATACAGTTTTATCCCCGTCACCGTTCACCCAGTCGTACATTCATGGGGAGACCTGAATGAACAGTCCTTGTTAAAAGTTGTGACAGGTTGAATTATAGTCGACGCTGAAAATTGCCAGGTGGAGTTACAGTTGTGATTAAAAGTTGTGTCACATGAGTCATAGGTAACGGAGGTACAAGTATATCACTTCCAATGCTACTGACTCTTCAACACTATTTTTGACTTCCACTGTACTTCCTCCATCACAGATTCTCCGAGATAAATGTTGATCCCGACTGTACAGACGCGGAAAATTAAACATCTCTGCATTTTCTCCAACAAATCAGAGAACTCTTACGTAGTATTCTGTAAAGTTTGTCGGATTTGTGGGTTTCAAAAGCCCTTGTCCACCGCCTTTTTCTTTAGCGTTATGAAAAGAAACATAATTTATGTCCGCAGTTTTACATTCAGTTGTTGAGAGCCATCGTATCAGCGAAGATTGGGACGGAAAAAAAAAATGTTCTTTTGCCTCACTGATTCTCGCGCAGCAGAAAGTCCGAAATCAAACACTTCTTCGTTTTAATTTATCCCTTCTTCATCCTCCTTGCACATTCGGTCATTTCCCCACCGCCTGCTAATTCCTTTGCTCCCTCCCTCCTTCCGACTGGACGTCAAGGCCCACAGTTTGTTTATTACTTCTATTGTCGTAAGTCAGTTTAGGCAAAATGCTTGTGACTTGTTTCTAGATTTACACGTCAGCTAAAGTCCCATTCTGATAATGCACATTTCTCACAAACTTCAAGGAGTACCGTATTCAAGGACCAAGGAAATATGGCAATCTGAAAATACAAGGAAGTCCACAATGCCTGGAATCAAATGACATCATGACAATGCTCAGACTGACGGCCTTCGCGTTGGGTATACGAGACACATGCGATAACGAGTTTCTTTCAACATGCCATAACGAGTTTCTTTTAACGGTATGTCGCAAAATGTAATCCCTTCAGTCCGATGACATTCTTTATACTTTATTCCTGCTACAACTAAATGATGCAATTCAACTTGGGAGAGGCCTAAAATGAAGAGCTTACGGAGGGTTAAACGTAACTCCCCCTTTTCAAATAGTCTCTGCAAAGCTGAATAAAATCGTCTGATGATAGTAATAATACAATACGTCATCGGAGTGAAATGGTTAATTCTCTGATGGTGACAAAAATTTTCATTGCTGTATTCTTGACTCTGCCAGACAGTTTCATTCATCTTAGTGGTTTTTCGCCACTGTAGTAGCAGTAATTGTAGTTGTCGCCCCGGATTCATCTGAATGTGAACCTAGTAGACTTGCAGCCCACTATCCTCTTTTCAGGGGATAGGAAAGGAGCTGAGGGACGTTTATAATACCAGGCAGTGAAGCCGCCCAGTTATATCGGTGGCACTACAGTACGGCGTCCCTCTCCAGCACCGGTCTGTCGTCATGTAAGGCTTAACGGGACTTCTTCGACCAGTCCATGGATAGAATAACCTAACCCACAGGACCACATGAAGCAAAAACGATATTATGCATTCGACCATAACTCCGGAACCATCGACCATCCTGCTTATTTGGAGGTGGTTCGTATTTTGCACCTCCTTGCAAATTCTCGTGTGTTGCGGGAAGGACTCTGTTGACGAGAGTACGGGAAAGGGTTACCCATGCTTGTTGAAATGACTCAGCCACTCAGTTATTATTACTTAACAGAAGTGTAGCTTTGCTCTGGATTTACTTTATGCATTGCAGAAACTAGTCACGCACACCCGCAGTCCCTTGCAAGACGCGAGAATCGGCAACGGGGTGCAATATACATGGCACACCCTCTGCAGGACTGCGACAGAAACCATGGAACTGCTCATGTACGCAACAGCTCGTGGATAAGATCAGTGGATACACACCTTCCTTCTACGACCAGCAATCAATCCCTTCAGCCCAAGGACGTTATTCTTGTTTTGATCTAGCTAAGTCTCGACGGTTTTATTTACCTTATGTGAGACTGTGGTGAAAAATTAATGAAGGCTCTGTTTCACCTCGTTGGTTCGTATAGTTTTTCTTGTACCGAGTAAATTCGTCACAGGGCGGCAAAAATCATATACAAATACACGACCTCGAACTGTGGGGGAAAACTGTCTGAAATAAAGTAAGAAAAAAAGAAAATAAAAGGTAGGGGGATCTGTGATGATGCGGTAAGACATTAAATGTAGCCAATGAGTCGGGAAGAAACAGGATTTACGAGTATTAAAGCCCTCAGGCTCCTGTGGCTCTCCCTTAACTGCATAAAATCGTGTCAACCACAATTACTACCAAAATAGCTGACTCGATTCTATTAAAACTCAGTTGATCTTCGGATGAATAAAATCGTCTGGTGCTAACCCAAATTAGATACTGAAGCTGACTTAACCAGAAGTAGTTCAGCCCCTTCAGTCCGATGACGTAGTTTTTTTTTTCGTAGTTCAGAAATTTTATTCGGTTTCATATAAAATTTTCTAACAAAATGGATTAGATATAGCTTTCGATAACTTTTTCTCTTCTAATGTTAACAAGACTAATATAAAACGCACGTCCCCGAACTGAAGAGATTACAATATCAGTGAAGTTATAACCGTGATTTTTTTTTATATCCTGCGTTCACATTGGCAGTGATACGTACGAACAAATACCGAATGACCTTTGCTGGTGCTCTGATGATATGTTTGCACCTTATTTATATATACTTGAATTTTTATAATGGTAAAAGACCCTACACCATCCTTTCCACATTTCTTCCTCTGTCGTTTTGTCACAATTTACTTACGGTTTGAAGTTTTATCCAATGTTAGATATCTTAAAAAAGCAAATCTCTGTCTGTCTGTCTGTCTCACACACACACACACACACACACACACACACACACACAACCTCACAATGACCCACGGGAGGGAAACACATGCGACTGAAGTTTTAAAGTAATAAAGTGTGGGAACTTTTTACGTCAATAACCATTTCCTTCACGACTGTGGTGGTAATGTATGCAGTAATCACCTTTCGCGGGGCCATAATTGGATCATTAACTCGGAAGGTTTAAAAAAGGACGAAGCCATTTCAATTCCCCCTCGCAGTTTAGTTTCTCTTGAGCTCTGTCCTGTTATCCTCCTCCTGTAGATTCTGCTCTGTGTGTGTGTGTGTGTGTGTGTGTGTGTGTGTGTGTGTGTGTGTGTGTGTGTGTGTGTGTGTGTGTGTGTGTGTGTGTGTGTGTGTGTGTGTGTGTGTGTGTGTGTGTGTGTGAAAACCTCAAGTAACAAAAAGACATAATAAAACGTCACAAATCATACCCCTTTATCAAAAGTATCCGAAATACTTTGGCTGCCAACAGACGATTTCACTTAAGAAAAACGTTTTATCCTGAAGAAGATTATTAACTTTATATCTAATCCCTCCAGTTAGGAAAAAAAATTCTCTCCTAATCTAATTGCGGTGAAGATGACAAGAATAAAAAAAATCACTTCCAAGGCTGAAAGGGCTGGGGTTAAAAATTGTACCAGTCTTCTCACTTCGTTTGGCAGGATTCATTAAAGAAAAATGAATCGTTTCCTTTATGTACTAAGATGGGTTTTAAAATCTTCCCAATATCACGCTTATTACACTTCCTCTGTGTAGTAGACACGCACACATTCAGACTCACCAAAACACACACACACACACACACACACACACACACACACACACACACACACACACACACACACACACACACACACACACACACACACACACCTCTGTGACTAATGTAATGGAGGGTACAAGTGGGGTGCATTGTAGACGAGGCCCGAGGAAGATAACGGTAGGTAGGTAGTATTTCCGAGGGGCAGGCAGGCAGGCAGGCAGGCAGGCTGGCAGGGAAGGCAGGAGGTGCGGAGGTCCTGCCAGCTTGATATCACAGCCATAACAAGAACGACAATAACAACAACAACAAAAACAACAACAGCTTTAAACAACAACAAAAGACGACGACGAGGATGCTAAGGGCGAAGATGATGATTAACAAGAAAACCAACAATAATAGCAATAGTAACAGAAACAACAACAGTAAAGCAAGAATAACAGTAATAGCGACAGGATTAACAGAAATAGCAATAACAGTCTTAATACCAGCAACAACAGGAGAAGGAACAACAATAACAATACAACAGCAAGAACACCAACAATAGAGATAGGAATAACAGCAATAACACAATTTTCATCTCCGTCTCCGCCATCACCAACGATAATCGCAGTGGACGCAACAGAGGAGGGAACTATAGTTATTTAAAGCGCCTCATCACCCCTTATATTGTCCATAATAACTATAATAACGTCGTAGTCATTACCGAACGTCAGAGACACGGAGTTACGACAAAGCGGGCGTTCCGAAAGTCAGGAGAGGCCAGAGTGAATGAAGACAATTTGAACCCAAGTAGTGATCTTAGATGGCTCCCTGGCACCTGTACATTCTAGTATAGCTTATTCTTGCATATGCCACGTCAGTTTCAAGGTATATCTACTCTAAAATACCTCTCCAAAGCTAAGCAAAATCGTCCGGAGTTAGCATGAGTGAAATATAATGGAGTTAACCACTTCAGTCCGGAGACGTCTTTTACATTCTAATCTTACTATCTACAGGCAATTTTATTCTGCTCAGGAAAAAATGTTCTAATTGGATGGGTTAGATATAGCCTTCATCAACACGTTCATAACAAAGGTTTTCCCCAAAGCTGAATAAAACTGCCTGAACGTAGAAGAAAAAAAGAGCCAGCGCAGAGAATTAATAATTCTCAAGGGCAACTAATTTACAGGGTACCAGAAGACGCCGCTATATGTCTTTGGAGTAGTGATCCACCCCAACATATTCTCCACAACACGGGTATGGGTGAGGTGAGCTTCTTAGGAGTGTAAAGTGAGAAGTGCACGTGGAAACTGACCTGTTGGAGTGGCAGTGCTTGAGAATGAGAAACTTTTAACTCGTTAGTCCGAGAATGTAGTTTTTATAGCATTCTTACTATTTTCAGATGATGCTATTCACCGAAGATGAGATTTTTCGAACTGGAGAGGTCCGATATAGCCAACGATAATCCTTTCCCTAACAGAGGTTCTTCTTAGGTGAATCAAACTGTTTGTGTGGCTTGATAAAGAAAAAAAAAACAGTATTCTTGTAAAACGATTAACTGATTTGCAGGGATGTTTAACGCAGCGCGAAAGTATGAGAAATTATACGAATATAGTATAAGGACGGGGTTGGTTGACGAGGAAAACATCGAAAATGATGATGTGATGATGCCCAGCTAGTCAGAAGAAAGGACAGAGGAAGAAATGGAGTCAGGGAATGAAAATCGGAACAAAACTTAGTGCCCAAGCAGAGTTAATATCAGAAGCAGCTGAAGTCGGCTTAGCACAACACTCGCGGACAGCATTTCTGTGAACAGTGGACAATAACAAACACATACAAGCGAGCGCTAGGACTTGGGACAACACCCAGTTTAATATCTGCCACCCTGCCCTGCTCTAGCCCTTTTTAGCTGAGTGGAAGAAATGCTTGGTAAACAGTGAACCACCAGGAAGTCCCAGTTATATTAAACATCCACTCTATATAATGAAACTGTGTTTACTCTATAGTGACCTAAAACTGCCAGATCTCCGTATTCAATGCTAAGTTGTAATAAGAGATTAGCACTAGAATGAGATGCTCGTCACGAGGAGGTACTATGGCAAGAATGTAGAGCCGCAGTACTGTCTTCTTCTGCCACTAAGCTTTGTAAAATGAGCTGCAAAGGAACGAAATTCAAGGCCAGATTAAGGTTAAAGAACTATAGTGAAATACCGTGCATCAGTTTACCCCTGGTTGGTCAAAGATTTCCTAAAATGGAATAAAAAATAACTGGTGGTAAAACTATAATAACAATAAAAAATAAACTAAATTACTGACAATATTGCGGTTAAGATAAATATTAAAGGATGGATGGCGTGTGATATGACAAGCTTTATACGAGTACTTGTGTGGCGCGGGCAGGAGTGAAGCACCAGAGTATGTGCTTGACCATGTAGGGGTTAAGGTATGGTTCCGGGGTGTCATCTGGAACTGTGCTGGTCTAATATATGGTGGTATTGTGTGTGTGTGTGTGTGTGTGTGTGTGTGTGTGTGTGTGTGTGTGTGTGTGTGTGTGTGTGTGTGTGTGTGTGTGTGTGTGTGTGTGTGTGTGTGTGTGTGTGTGTGTGTGTGTGTGTGTGTGTGTGTGTGTGTGTGTGTGTGTGTGTGTGTGTGTGTGTGTGTGTGTGTGTGTGTGTGTGTGTGTGTGTGTGTGTGTGTGTGTGTGTGTGTGTGTGTGTGTGTGTGTGTGTGTGTGTGTGTGTGTGTGTGTGTGTGTGTGTGTGTGTGTGTGTGTGTGTGTGTGTGTGTGTGTGTGTGTGTGTGTGTGTGTGTGTGTGTGTGTGTGTGCGTGCGTGCGCGCGCGCCTCGCCTCCCACCATAGACAGGGCCAGGAGGGTTTAAGTGAAGGAATTCGCCCCGTCACCCCCGTCCACCCTACAGATGTCATGGCACCTCAGGGGAGACCACGGGAACAAAGTGCTCTCAGGCCTAACTAACAATTACTCTCAGTCGCACTAATTCTCACCGCAATAGGTCATCTCCAGCCACGCTACATCATCCCCCGTGTTTCGAGGTAATGAAATCAGAGTCCAGCCCGCTTGATTTTGTTACTTTATTACTTTATTAGTTTCTTTGGTCTTTTCACTTAAATAGTTGGTACCGAACTTTTTTTTTTTTTTTTTTTTGTGGCGTTTGCACCCTTTGAGATTTCTGAACAGCTTCTCTCATCCCTTGTCAGAAATAATTCTTAAAAATGATTCTTTCTTGTCTGTTTTGACAGCAAAAATAAACGACAGCCAAGATGGCACAATGACACAGTAGTTTGAGATAAACAAACAAACAAAAAAAAAGGCCAAACAAGGAGAAACGCTCACTGGAAAAATGTTTTAAATGAACAAGTTTGTATGTGAACAGGCTGGCATGCTTAGCACCGAAAGGGTGTATGCATTCCTGGCTAGGAACTATTTACTTTGATTATTTTTATCTAAACTAATTAACACGCAACTTTATTCGACGATTTTATTCAACCTCTGAAGTGAAAAAATTAAAGAATGTTACATATGACCATTCTATTTCGATAACTGTATGCTAAGATGAATAAAACTGCCTGAAAGCAACAAGAATAATGTATAAAGTATGTCACCAAATTGAAGGTAATAACGTTTTATATGTTTTACTTTCCTCGGAATCTAAACTAAAGAAGCTCAAGTTCGGCCGTCTTCATTATATCCTCTGCCATCAAAAGTGGTTATTTCAACCCTGCCTGTCAGTCCGTCCGTCTGTCTGTCTGTCAGTCTGATTTTTTTTTTTTTTTCATTCCTAGTTCTTCTTAACTGCACAGAGAATACTTATTTGTGGAGGCTGATATAAGTAGTGTAAGATTTGGACACGTATTAGCAAAGGGTTAATGCATGCTTTCTGTTTGTATAATGATGTCGTCGAAGGAGTGGCTGTTCTGGTCGTGCTGGAGTCAGACATTTTTGGCTATTACGAACGCTCTGGAAGAATAAAAATAATCTGCCTGTGCTACGTCGCCTTTATATGGCACTATTGATCATCCGATATGTCCTCCCCTCTCTATTCTCACCGTCTCTCATTTAACCACTTACTGAGGTGACGTATTCCGCTAGCGTGTTCCTGCCTCGTCCATACTATTTTATTAATCCGGGGGAAGGTGCTTTATAGTGAAGAGATCAGTGAGTTGTACGAGTATACTGTAGCCTCCCTAGTTCGAAAATTCACCCCTAAACCGAATACAATCGCTTGGAGGAAGTAAGAATGAAATAAAGTATACGTTATGGGAACAGACAGGTTTCAACACCCACTGCCTGATCCCCGTTCTCCGTGTTTGCTCTCCCTCATGTCTCCAAAGTCTCTCCCATTCCATCACGACTCCTTACGTCATTTTATATCCATCATCTTCTCTGTAGTCGTTCCTGTCTTCTCTTCTTTCATAATTCTCAATTTTACTTCATATTTCTACTATCTCAATTTTCATTCTGTCTTTTATTCCCTATTTCTCCTTCATCTACGTTTTCTCATCGTGTCATGTGCCTTTTGCGTCCACTCTCTCCTTCCCATGCTTTTCCTTTGTCCTTATTACTCTCTCCCCCGATCCTCGATTCTCTCTACCCTCACCTTCCTTTCCATCGACACAATCTTATCATCATCATTATGGTTACCCTGATTCCCGAGGTAAAGAAAAATATGGAGTGTTCTTCTCTGATCACTTTCGAGATATACATGACAGTAGAAAAAAAAGCACTGCAACCTTTTATCAAGGGAGATACAGAACTGCCTTTCTCTTACCCTCTTTCTCCCTAACCCATCTATTCCCCGTTGTCTTCCCTTTCACAGAATATATCTCATCGGTCTGGTAACCTTGTTTGTCTTATTTAAATGCAGTGAACAGAGCCGTCTTTATCATTATCATAACTATCATCATTATCATCATCATCATCATTATTATTATTATTATTATTATTTATCATTATTATTATTATTATTATCGCCTGACTATAATTCTGGGGAGAAGAGAAGTGTCAATAACAGACTTCATTCATCTGGTATTACAAGCGGGCAGAGGTGGTGTTGCCTCAAGAATACGGGGTTGGAGGGGAAAGGGGAAGAAATGTTGAAGACACTGAATGGTATGCATAGTTCTTTATAGAACAAAATCTGTACGGTGGTTTTAAAAAGAAGCCTAAAGTTGTCCATATTACCCAACATTTGGCACAAAATATCACCATTACAGGTTAAAGTATTCAACAGTTTCATGTGCTCAGGCTTTTTTTTATGTGTATTAATAGTATACCCATTGTGTGTGTGTGTGTGTGTGTGTGTGTGTGTGTGTGTGTGTGTGTGTGTGTGTGTGTGTGTGTGTGTGTGTGTGTGTGTGTGTGTGTGTGTGTGCGCGCGCGCGCGCGTGTACCTACGCCTTTATGTAGTTCGTGCGTGTAGGAGTATGCCTACTACTGTAAAATTAATATGGGGTCATGACAGCACAGATATTGCCAACACCTGCCATTACACTACCACCGTAGGATGTCAGCCCCGGGGTGCGACGGGAAGAGAAAGGTAGGGGCAGAAAGAAGGGGAAGGGAAAGGAAAGAAAGGAGGAGGGAAAGGAAGGGAAGGAGGGAAAAGAAGGAAAGGTAAGGAGAAAGCAATAATGACAAAATAAAGCAAGGGACAGGGAAAGGAAGGAAAGGAGGAGGGAAAGGAAGGAGGGATGGAAAAAGTAACACTGACCAAATAAAGGGAAGGGAAGGAAAGGGATGGAAAAATAATGACAGAGCAGGTCAGGGTATGGGAGGACCAAAAATGTACGGCAAAGAAGAAACGCATGGCTTTGCATGGTTTTGCATGGCAGGGATGATGAACCCACGAGAAGGCAGGCCAAAGCATAAGACAGTATGACATGGCAGGAAGGGGCAGAACTGGGCATGACGACAGTGTGGCATGGCATGACACGACACTACTTGGCTCAACATAGCTCATGACAAAACAAGGCGCTGAAAAACATGGCATGGTCTAGCACGGCACATGACTCAACATAGCTCATGACAAGCCAAGGTACTGAAAAACATGACATGACAAGGCACCAAATGCAAGGCAGGGCAAGGCAAGGCAGGGCAAAGTATGGCACGGTGTGACGAGATAACACAGGGCAGGGCAGGACAGGGTAGGGCAGGGCAAAACAAGGTTAGGACAGGAAATGGTGAGGCAGGAGAGTGCAGGGTATAGTAGGGTATGGTAAGGCAAGGCAGGGCGAGACAGGAGAGAGAAGGAGAGGGCATGGTAGGGCAGTGCAGGGCATGCAAAGTGGGAAGGGCAGGGCTGGCAAAGCAGGGCAGGGCAGGGCAAGGGTTGGTGTAGGGTGACGGGGGCTGCTGGGCCTGCCGCCGAGGTATCAGATGTCACACTTTCCCGTTACCTCACACACACACACACACACACACACACACACACACACATTGTAAGCACGTACGCACGCGCGCGCGCGCGCGCACACACACACACACACACACACACACACACACACACACACACACACACACACACACACACACACAATGATGTATACAAAAGACAACATCAAGTTGAACGGGTTCACACTGAGCAGAATAATAACTTCTAGAGGCTGGAGGTATAAAAAAAAATTCTTATCGTCCTATAAATGATTATTGGAGACTTGCAAACCAATGACCTTAAGAAAAAATATAAAAAGACATCAACTTACTTTAGTGTTTAGTTAAACATAACAAAATGAGTTCCATTAGCACGAAGAATTCTTTTAAATGAATCTGTCTCTCTGTATCCTGATTAGCAGCACCCGTCCCATCTGAACGTGAACCCAATGGACTGCAGGTTAAAGATGACCTAATTCTGCATTCAACCACCCTTCTTTCAAGGGATAGGGAGGTGCTTGTGAGACGGCTGCATAACCAAGCATCTCCACCACTCTGTCCCATTGGTGACACCACGTGAAGGCGTCCCTCTCCAGCACTTCTCGCTGTAAATAGGTTAATGACGGTAACATTTAGCCTGTCCACCTGGAAGTCTCTCCGTAGCTTATTAAAATCCTCTTGTGGCGGCAAAACACACTATCGAAATGAGGAATTTGTGAACTAAACGGAATTAGCTATGTTACCACGATGATATCAGTTTAATTTTTGCTACAATCATTAGAGTTCATGCATCTTAGGAGATATGTTTTGAACTAGACGGGTATGACGTAATCTTCATTAACCCATTCAGTGTGATAGACCTTACCTGAGTCGAATAAAAACATCTAAAGGGAGCAAGAATGTACCGGAAACCGACGTCATTACAGTGAGATGGTTTAGATATGGAAAATAAATAATCGTAATGAAGGGGTTTACTACTTCAATACGATGATGCAGTATTGCGTTGTGCATTTGGTCTAAACTGACAGAGATCTCTAACCCCTTTCAGCTTAGTTGACGGCCAAGTGTAGTCAGACTGAAGGGTTGATTTGATTAGTGACCATGGAGACTATTTCCACATCATAACTAAGGCCCATCGCAGCACAGTTTTGTCAGATGAAAAGAAATCAGTTCCAGTTTTTTCTTGCTAAAGCTAATCAGGTAAATTTTTTAGCACTGGAATGCCCCTACAGTAAAACTGTTAATGAAGTCTGTCTGTAAACGCCTCCAGTTCTAAAAGAGTATCCGAAGCTAAATCATAATTACCATCCGGGGACAGCAGGAGGAATAATACGAAATACGTCCATTTATTGAAGGGGTTAATGTATGATATACCCATTTATCAAAGGGGTTAATGTATGATACGCCCATTTATCGAAGGGAATACTATAGCATACGCCCATTTATCGAAGGAGTTAATATATGATACGCCCTTATATCGAAGGGGTTAATGTATGATACGCCCATTTATCGAAGGGGATAATATATGATATGCCCTTTTATCAAAGGGGTTAATCACATAAACAAATAACACCTAACGAAGCCAAGCCCAAACTTCCCACTCCAGGCCACTCCAACTCGAAACCTAATCAGACTTAAGCAAACACGACCCGCCTACGACCCCTCTGACCCCCCAAACCTACCCCTAAATAACCTCCCTTCCTTTCCCTTTCACTCCTGTACTCATTCCTTCCCCTCTTTGTTTCTTTTCTGCCTACCTTTTCCTTTCACTTTTTTATTCACACAACGATTAGGCTGCTGTTTTCTATTATTGCAACGGCTGGACGATATAATTCAGCATAAAAACAGCCTCTAAATAGTAAACTGTTGTATGATGTAAGTTACGTTGATTATAGAGAACACTTATGGCATGTAAGAGTCCACCCTACAAAGTTAGCAGCAGTCCGTGGAGCTCGAACCCACTTCAGAGCGTCCCCCGAACGAGAGGTTAGTGTCGAACGCCTCAGCCTCTGAGTCACCCCTCTTCCCAATACTTAGGCCAGTCACCTTTTTCCATCCCCTTTCACCTAATGTACATGCTACTACTCTCCTCCATCACGTCCCTCCTAATACTTCCCACCCCCACCTCCCTCCTACAACTCCTCCCTCTCACCTTCCTCCTATCACTCCCCTCCTTGCCTACTTCCTCGTATGTTTCCCATCACTCCCTCTCTTCTATCTCTCTCTCCTCCCTCCTTCCACTCTTCTTTCTACACACCTTCCCCTTCCTTATTCCTTCCACAGCTTCCTTCTATGGCTCTCCTCCATTTTTCCTGATCCCGTCGACCATTCGCCTCCCTTCTTCCTCCATACCTTCCTCCTACCACTCCCCTCCATTGCCCCCCCCCCCTACTCTACTCCCTTGCCCCTTCCTTCTTTTACCTCTTCTCCATTTACCTCCCATCCTACCACTCCCCTCCCTTCTTCCCTCATAGCTTTCTCCCATTCCCCTCCCTTCTCTCCCTACCCACCTACCCCTCTTTCCACGCCCATCTTCCTTTCTCCTCCCTTCTTCCTCTTCTCCCTCTTGCCTTTCCCCTTCCCTCTCTTCCTCCTACCATTCCCCTCTCTTCTCACTACCTTTCCCTCCTTTCCTCTTCCTGCTTCCTTCCTCGTCCTTCTCTTACCACTTCCCTCCCTCCTCCCTCACATTCCTACCACTATACCTCCTTCTCCCTTCCTCCTACTAACTTCCCTCCTTTCTCTCAATACCTACCTTCCCCTCCTCCCTTCTTTCCTTCCTTTCTCATTTCCCACCTACAACTTTTGTCCCTTTTCCTTTCTCCCTCACCTCCCTTTCCCTTCCATCCTTTTCTTTTCTGCTTTCCTTCCTTCCTCATCTCCCACCCACAACTCTTTTCCCTTCTCCCATCTTCCTCACCTCCCTCTCTCTATTCTCTTCCTTCCTCCCCCCCTCCGCCCTTCCTTCTTTTGCCCCCTCTTCCTCCCTTCACCAGGTACTTCCTAACTGGGTGTGCTTCCTCGGAGCGGCCGTGACCTGACGTGGAGTTCCAGCGTTTAGCATTCACCTCCACAGGCTTTTAGCACCCTACCCCTCTTCTCTCTCTCTCTCTCTCTCTCTCTCTCTCTCTCTCATTTCCTCCCTCTTCCTGCCTTTTCCCTTGTACTTTTCTCTCATTTTCTCTCCTATCTTGCTTTAGGAACTTTATCTTCGACTCACAGTATTAGGAACCATAGTCTAGTCTTCTCTGTAGTGAAAAAACTCCAAAAGGACAATTCGATAAGCTGCACTTTGCTATTCTTGATACTACACTGCATTCCTTTTTACTACTTATCCATTTCCGTTCCCTCCTTACTTCTCCCTTTCCACTTCCACCTCTCCTCCGTCCCCCCATCCTCCTCCTCCTCTCTCCATCCTCCCTTTTCTCCCTTTTCCCCTTTTCTGACCACCCCTCTCCGTTCCCTCCTCTCTATCCCTTCCATCTCCTCCCATCTTTCCTCCCCTCAGTCTCACATCCCCTCCTATCCCCTCTTACAATTTACACTCTCCATTCTCACATCCCTCCTCGTCCCACTCCCTTCTCTCCATTTTTTTTTCCTCTCCCTTCTCCCATTCCCTCTCCTCTCCCTACACCATCTCCGAACCCCTCTTCCCTATCTCTTCTCTCACTCACCCCCTTCTCCCTTCACTCCTCCCCCTCCTTTTTCCCCTTCTTTCCTCTCGATCCTTTTTTAATGGGTTTGTTAGTAAGAAGAGAAGAGGAGTGATAAAAATAAACAGTGGGTGAAATGGAAAACAGAGTAAGAGTGTAGTTGGATGGTGTAGGTTATTTTTCTTCCACCCTTTCCTCTCTTACCCCCTCCCTCTCCCCTCTCTCTCTCCTCTCCCTTCCCCTTTTCTCTCTGTCTCCCTTCCACCTCCCCTCCCCCCTCCTTGCATCACCATCCCCGGATTTGCATACCTGTAAGCCTGGGACTCTGGATGTGTGCGTCTACTTTTTTGTGCCTTGGCACTAGTGACTGAATTATTGCGTAACTTGAATGCCATTGTGGTGTTTGCGGATTATTCCATTAACGCACTTCGCCCACATCGCTCCTCTCTCTCTCTCTCTCTCTCTCTCTCTCTCTCTCTCTCTCTCTCTCGTTCCTCTGTCACCACTCATCCCCAAAATAAAGAATTTATGCTGCTTGCCAAAATTAAGTCACTGTGTTATAATGATCCCCACAAAATGATATGGTGTTTATTGAGAAGTTACAACATTTTCAGGCCTACTTGAAGCCTCTATAGATATCTGTGGGCATAACTTTTTTTTTTTCATATGATTAATTGACGGGACTGTACAAATTCTAAGTGGCATAGGAGATTCTGTTGCACATTTCGTACCCTATTTATTCTGTATATTAGACCATTTTATTCTCCTTAGGTTAATAGGCCAATCTATGTCGGTCATCAAAATGTATATAAATAAAATAAGAAAATATCAAGGAGAAATATGCATAATGGATCGCTATGAAAAAGTTGCTACTACGCCACCTAAAGACACGACGCTACGACTCACTCATTTACATCCCGATCTTGCTGGCCTTTCGTAAACAAGATCCAGAGTGCAAATATATATAGGTCTTGCCCGCGACCCAGTTGGCGTTTGCAGACGAGAGTGCTTGAGAAGGAATGTTGGTGCTGTGACATACATTGGACTCGTTGGCTTGCTCTCCACACACAGTACGGGCGACGTGGATGTGTGTGTGTGGTTCTAAAACATGCAGACCAACTTTCATCTGTGTTTTAGATATCGAGTGTGAGAAATTCTGCAGCAACACGAGTTGGTGTCTTGAGGGGAAAAAAAATTGTGGCAGTAGTAAGGGAGTTGTGTACGTAACTATACTGATCTAATGAATGCCGACTACTTTTTGCCTGAGTTCGAGGGATTCGTTGCGAAAGCTAACATATCGGCATTAGTAGATACAGGAACACTACAACAGACATGAGGTCTTTGTGATAAGGAATTTATGGAGTGACTGTAGTTCTGGAAAGGTGCACACCAACCCCTGTTTGCGTTAGAGACACTGAATGCAAAAAGTACCATATCAGCATGAACAGCTACGATGGTGCCCTGAGTAGCTGCAGTAAGTTGTGGACAATGAGTGTAGTTATAAAAATACACATGCACTAGCTATCAGCACGCTCGGGAATCCAGATGTGAGTAACTGCAAGCATGATGATGGTGTTCTAGAAATTGTACACCAACAATGGCTGGAGTTTGTGTGTTCGCTACGAAACCTACTATATCATCTTCAGCAAGCACTTTTTTGCTGTCAGTAACTGCAGATATAGGTAACTGCAAGCGTGATTATGACGATCTAGAAAATATACACCAACTGGCATCATTATTATGGCTCTGCAAAATGTGCGCCAAAATTTTCTCTCACTTTTGCAACGGCTATGAAACTCACTATATCATTGAGAATATGGTTGTTATGTAAGTAGAAAAGGTGTTGTGAACATAACTACGACATTCTAGATAATACAGTCCAACTTTTGCTTACGTTTTGAATGCTAGATAAGACATCCACCATATCAACAACAGCCGGTACATTTATGTGAGCATTTGTAGCGATAATGTGCTATGGAACTGACTATAACCTTCTAGATAATGCAGACTACACTGTTCTTAAATTTTGTACGTGGACTATAAAAGCCAGTATATCAAGAGAGGCGCGAGGTGGAGAGGCAGTGATTGCACCTGCAGCCACCACAGGTAATTCATTCCTCACTGAAAAACCTCCCTCGACCCAACGACCTTGTAATCACAATAGCCGTGTACGTTCCAGCAACACCCCCTCCCACTCACCTACCTACCTACCTACCTACCTACTAACACGCCGACTTACAGCCTACTTACTTGCCTGCCTACTTACCTTCCTATTCCTTACCCCCTGCGCTCCTCTCAGTGTCAGACAAAAACTAGCCCTGTGAGGCATGGTTGGGCCGGCCACCACCACCCCACCGCCAGTGCTGCCTCACGACTAGTACGCATCTTCCCCCAAGGCTTCGTCTCTAAAGCCCACCAACATGTTCATATCATCCACGAATTTAGCAGTGTGTTTCTTTTTTTTCATCTTCAGTGTCTCTGCGCTACATCATCGTTTCTCATATTATACTTACCACTATTTCCCATTAGTTATATTCCTTGTCATTTATGCCTTACTATCTACGAATTTATCATTATTTCGACACGTTGTTACCTGGGCGTATAATCACCTGGTTGAATGAGTGGAAGACTGCTCACAACATCTAACCCCGAGATGATATGGAGAAATGTTTTTGGTGCAGGAGAGGGACGCCTTCATGCGAAGGCACCGATATAAATGGGTGGTTTCTCTGCCTGGGTATACAAATGTCGTTCAACTCCCTCCTTCTCCCCCAAAAGTAGGATGGTGGACTGCAGGAAGAGAGCAACTTCAGCCTGTAATCCACTTGGCTCACGTTTCAGATGAACCCAGGGCTACAGTTATTATTACTACTACTACTACTACTAATACGACTACGACTACTACCACCACTACGACTACTACTACCACCACCACCACCACCACCACCACCACCACTACTACTACTACCATTACAGGAAACTAGGACAACAACAGTTTTTTCATATTCAGAATTTATCGCATTTCATTAAAGTTACATCTCTTGCCGCACTAACATAACGTATTAATCTTATCCACACCTAAAAATTTTAAACTCGTCATATTTCAAACTTACATAAATTTCCAATAATATTCCCATTTCCAAAGGCTTCATCTCAAGTCATACCAAACCTACAAATGTGTTCCTCTCATACACAACCCACGCACTTTCCCATCTCTCCAAACTCTCATTTTTGCCATTTTAACTTCCGTCACCAAGGGATATTATTCAGTGTTAGAAAAGTTCCAGTGCAGCAGGAGACAGGAGGTATGGCAGTGTGTGTGTGTGTGTGTGTGTGTGTGTGTGTGTGTGTGTGTGTGTGTGTGTGTGTGTGTGTGTGTGTGTGTGTGTGTGTGTGTGTGTGTGTGTGTGTGTGTGTGTGTGTGTGTGTGTGTGTGTGTGTGTGTGTGTGTGTGTGTGTGTGTGTGTGTGTGTGTGTGTGTGTGTGTTACTATTGTGTAAGAGGTGTGACAGTGTGAGGTGTGGTAGTATGAGGTTTGGTATACTTATTTTTCTCTACATTAATTTGTTGTTATTCCATCTTGAATATCAAGCTGCAACACAAGACAAGCACTAGAATATGATGCTAGACACCAAAAAGTGGTATGGGAAGAATTTAGGGCTGAAGCATTATCTGATTATGCAATGCAAAAAAGGATGAAAAACTAGGCTAAGTGTTTTCTACTGCACTAGAGACCGTATTTCAAGCGGCGTGGAAATTTTGTAACACTTTTAGTTCTCTTTTTTTGGTGATTTATTCTTCACAATGCACCTCAGTATGGTCTTGTATGTAACTGATGCAAACTATGTCATTACCAACAACTTCTAATAATATACAGGTGAATAGTTACATATAATATGCAATAGAATCTGTTAAGGAAGAAGTGCGATGAAGCCTAGTATTTTCATTTAGAACACGCACATAAAAACACTCATAAAGTTCTTTTCACCCACAATATTAACAACCTTATGCTCTCAACTGGCTCGCAGGTCCATATAAAGCCGTAAATATTTAAGCCATTTAAATCTAATACACAGAGAAAATCAACACATCCCGGGTCTCTTTAAGCAGCCAGTGATAAGGGGCGCTCATGTCTCAGCAGCCATTAAAGTGATGTATGAAGTAATTAGCTTTTTTCATTAGGGTGCAACCATGTAACGATGGCGGTGTATAGTACTTACAGGCTATTTACTCGAGTTAGTGTCCTGGTGTGCTGACAATATGACGTTAATAGTTTAGAGGATTTGCCACGATGAGTTAACAGCATACTTTTACCATAAGCTGACGATGCTGTTATGGACAGCTGATAAACATGTTATGAGCTCAGTAAACTGCTATGGTGTGTGGAGCTGACAATGCTTGGTTAATGTGCGATGGTTCTCTCTCTCTCTCTATATATATATATATATATATATATATATATATATATATATATATATATATATATATATACTGTATACAACACAGCATCCTGTAAACAGTGACCTCGACACATGGACCTCCAGACACTCCTATTCCTAATTAGTAAGGACTCCCCCACCTCCTCCCACAACACACCTCCCTCCCACATCCTCTCCCATTTATCTTCTCATCTTGTTGCTGGTCTTGCTCTCCTTCTCCTTCACCCTGATAAAAAAGCTGCCATAAAGAGCTCACGACATAATGACACTCGAATGACAAGAAATCACTACCATATCATAATAACACAACTATAATAGTAACAAAAACAATAATACAATGACAACGTTGCGATGATACGATGTCTAAAGCACAACCATCATCATCATTATCATCATCATCATCATCATCATCATCATCATCATCCTTTTCATCGTTTTCCATTAATCTTAGCTATTCTTCGTGTTCCTGAAGAAAATTTCATACGAGGTAGAATATCACAATTTCTCAAGACATTTTTCATATCAGATTTCGAGTTCGTCATTTCCTATTTCATCAACACTAAATGCCTTCTCGTTACGCATCCTTCCCCCTCTTTCTGACGACACCCCGGGGAGCTTGCGACATACCTGAAATAGAGCTCGCCCACTGTGAAATTGAATGAGCCCTCTCGTGGGCGGGACAACTCTGGTAATCTATTCCGGCTACCACCAGACAGAAGAACTATATCTACATCTGGGAAAGTTTCGCTCTATTTTATTCCTTGTTTTTTTTCCTTTCAGAGGAGATACATTTCCGACCCGACCCAGAGCTTTAGCTGAAAAAGGTCCATGTCAGGCCGAAATTGTTGCAATAAAAAAAAAAAAAAAAAAAAAAAAAAGAGGGAAATTTGGGTATAATTCTTCCACTTCATCAAAACAATGTCTGACAATTTCATTCAGCTGAGAGAGTTCTAGGTGCCTGGTAGTGTTAATACTGGCACCAAGAACCCTCTCATGGTCGGTGTAACTCCAGTATTTTATGCCGGCTAACTCCAGACGATAATAATCAAGTAAGCACGGGTCCCAGGAAGCTGCGAATATTAATTACTTTACCACGATGGCGTCATTTTTTTTTTCTTATTGCCGGTCCCAGACGTCTATACTCACCGATGAAAAGACCTCGAGGTGAAAGGGTTAATGAAGTCTGTAATTACCCCATCCAGCTCAAAAAGTCTACCATACCCCGTCAACAATCGTCTGCAGATACGATGATTGAAATAAAAAGTATGTCATTGATGCGAGGGAGTTAAAATGGTTCCGGAAAAAAAACAAAAAAACATGAAGCGGATAATAACCCATTCAGTTTCATGACGTTGACTGATGGCCGATAGAAATAATTACCACTTATTCCTTAGTCCGAAAACTTTTTTCAAACTTTATTTTTTGTAACATCTAGACGACTTTAATCAGCTTAGGATCCTGAAGTTCCTCTGACAGGTGTGAGAAAAAACAACCTTCATTTACCTCTACAGTCCGATATATATATATATATATATATATATATATATATATATATATATATATATATATATATATATATTTTCACCTCCCTGGCCATGATTATCTGCTTAGGAGACTGACCATGATAATCTGCTTAGGATGCTGAAACCTTTCCATCTATAAGTATTAAAACATCTGCAGCTACCCATGACGGTCGAGAACTTCGTTTAATTTTACGTGTTCAGCTATCGCCAAACGATTTTATTCACCTTGAGATACACCTATGGGACTGAAGGAGGGGAGACCTTAGCATATTTTACACAAAGGGGTCCATTCACCTCTGCGCCTTAGCTTTCCATATTCTTGTTATCGACAGACAATAATATTATACTCAGCTTAAGAAAGTGCCATGACACGGACGAACTATCATTAGTGGACATTTATCAATAATCGAAATGGGCCAGAAATAGTGTCTGTCCAAGAAGTCACTTTTTTTTTCCCCCTCACCACCGACAGACGATTTTCTTCAAATCAGGGAGGAGTTGGGACATTCTTTTTCCATTTATCCACCACCTCCGTCTGTGGTGGACCCAGCCTCCGTGTCTTGGCTTTGCCTCGCCTCGTCAGCTCTTACCGACCCTCCAGCATTCTTATTCACTCTTACTCTTCATCTCTGTATTCCCTTTTATTTCACTATATTTCACAAGCCTAATGTTCACTCAAAGGGCAATGTGTATCAAAGAGGTGAGATTTTTTTGCAGCATTTGCCACCTCGCTCCTGAACCGCCACGTGTCTTTGCTACCATAGAAAACGGAGAGTAGGTCCTTCCACTGCCAAGGTCCGCGTCGCACTGAAACCTCTGGCTCTTTTCAGGGACGTTAAATGCCAGCCTGCGCCCGTGTGTATCCCAGTGCTAATGTAACTCTTTTACTACGATGGGTTCCTTGTTAATTCAGTATCTAGGAAAGACCTATTGAAGCTGAAAGATTAGGAACAGTCTCTATCAATCTCTCAACAACGAGGACGATTTATTCACGATTTAATAATCATGCGGGTTGACAAAAGGTAACTACATTCAAATTACGGAGACATCAGGCTAAAAATGGGTTAGGAGGACGAATATGCACCAATGCCTGTTTATAATACTGTACATTCGATATTATATTTCTTAATACTGAAACCATTCTGTCTCTTAATACGCAGACTACCAAAAGATGGACGAGATTTTCTAGTATTTCAGAGTAACAGTATATATGGATCGTAATCATAAGCTTTTCATATAGTCTTGCAAAAGTTCTCGCGATATACCAATCAATTTCGGACTTTTTAAGGTGTTTCGCCTGCTAGCTCAAAATTTTCCCTATTTCTGTTGCGATGCAACAGTAATATCGAAAACCATCACTCTGTTGAAATTTGTTAAT